>NW_024061670.1:0-102874 GCF_016432855.1 Salvelinus namaycush | reverse complement strand
ACTCTTGGTCCATCTTAGTATGAAAACATTTTCAATACCACTTTTCCAGCCTGCTGAAAGTAAACCCCAAAGAAACACATTTAGTCATATTCTATAAAACACTCAAAGTAATGGATATGGAGCATCTATGGCCTCAGTTACACCTGGCACCTAAATGTGATTTCTGTCATCCGATCACACTAAGCTCCATTAGGTTCAGATCTAACAGGATGAGCCTTTGACGCAGTCAGGCCACCAAATATGCATAAGGAATGTAAAGAGATGTGGGGGAAAGTACATTCTACACAAATTACCTTCATAATATCAAAGAACAAATGTGTGTCTGAGGGGAATTAACTTTCATACAGCCAAAGGGGTGAGAAATTGCACTAATGTAAATAAACATGGATGATGGAACATATTACCTTTTGCTTCTGTGATGAACAGCTAAGTGAACATAAATTTACCATCTAAAACTTGTGTGACCTCTCACCTCCGGCTGTAGAAGTGTTCTTCCTAACCAGTCCCTCAACAGCTCTCTGACTGGGCTCCACCCTCACTGGGTCTTCAGAGGAGAGGAAGGCTGAGGAGGGATGGAAGGATGACTGGATCAGTCAGTCAATAAAGTGTAGAGCTGCTGTCTATGCTGTCTGACAAAATCACTATTTTAGTAGTTCATTAAAGTAAATAAGGCTTTATGACTGCTGAATACCAACTATCAATCACTTAGATCATGTATTTTCAGGTAGAAATACATCCTTGGGATGTCCCTAGCCTGTTTAAGTTGACAGTTAAAATGGTATGGTTAGGGTTTAGGGTAGGGATGTCCCAAGGATCCCGGATAGCATTGACCATTGTGCATTCTTCTGTCTCTTTTACATAGCAGGTGATGAGTTCTGACTTCTGAACATGAAAAATTAAATATCCTTATTTATGTGAAATTGAATTTTTCTCGTGGTTTTTAAGGGTAGGTAACAACACATCCGCAACGCTGATCCTCAACACAGGGGCCCCAAACTATCATGGTCCAAGCACACCAAGAGAGTCGTGAAGAGGGCACGACAAAACCTATTCCCCCTCAGGAGACTGAAAAGATTTGGAATGGGTCCTCAGATCCTCCAAAGGTTCTACAGCTGCACCATCGAGAGCATCCTGACTGGTTGCATCCCTGCCAGGTATGGCAACTGCTCGGCCTCCGACCGCAAGGCACTACAGAGGGTAGTGCGTACATCACTGGGGCCAAGCTTTCTGCCATCCAGGACCTCTATCCCAGGCGGTGTCAGAGGAAGCCCCCCCCCCCCTCAACTGTCTGTTATTATCTATGCATAGCCACTTTAATAACTCTACCTACATTTACATATTACCTCAATTACCTCGACTAACCGTTGCCCCCGCACATTGACTCTGTACCAGTACCCCTGTATATAGTCTCCACATTGACTCTGTCCCGTACCCCCTGTATATAGTCTCCACATTGACTCTGTACCGGTACCCCCTGTATATAGTCTCCACATTGACTCTGTACCGGTACCCCCTGTATATAGTCTCCACATTGACTCTGTACCGGTACCCCCTGTATATAGTCCTCACATTGACTCTGTACCGGTACCCCCTGTATATAGTCTCCACATTGACTCTGTACCGGTACCCCTGTATATAGTCTCCACATTGACTCTGTACCGGTACACCCCTGGTATATAGTCTCCACATTGACTCTGTACCGGTACCCCCTGTATATAGTCTCCACATTGACTCTGTACCCGGTACCCCCTGTATATAGTCTCCACATTGACTCTGTACCGGTACCCCCTGTATATAGTCTCCACATTGACTCTGTACCGGTACCCCCTGTATATAGTCCTCCACATTGACTCTGTACCGGTACCCCTGTATATAGTCTCCACATTGACTCTGTACCGGTCCCCCTGTATATAGTCTCCACATTGACTCTGTACCGGTACCCCCCTGTATATAGTCTCCACATTGACTCTGTACCGGATACCCCCTGTATATAGTCTCCACATTGACTCTGTACCGGTACCCCCTGTATATAGTCTCCACATTGAACTCTGTACCGGTACCCCCTGTATATAGTCTCCACATTGACTCTGTACCGGTACCCCCTGTATATAGTCTCCACATTGACTCTGTACCGGTACCCCTGTATATAGTCCTCCACAGTGACTCTGTCCCGTACCTGTATATAGTCTCCACATTGACTCTGTACCGGTACCCCCTGTATATTAGTCTCCACATTGACTCTGTACCGGTACCCCCTGTATATAGTCTCCACATTGACTCTGTACCGGTACCCCCTGTATATAGTCTCCACATTGACTCTGTACCGGTACCCCCCTGTATATAGTCTCCACATTGACTCTGTACCGGTACCCCCCTGTATATAGTCTCACATTGACTCTGTACCGGTACCCCCTGTATATAGTCTCCACATTGACTCTGTACCGGTACCCCCTGTATATAGTCTCCACATTGACTCTGTACCGGTACCCCTGTATATAGTCTCCACATTGACTCTGCTACCGGTACCCCCTGTATATAGTCTCCACATTGACTCTGTACCGGTACCCCCTGTATATAGTCTCCACATTGACTCTGTACCGGTACCCCCTGTATATAGTCTCCACATTGACTCTGTACCGGTACCCCCTGTATATAGTCCTCCACATTGACTCTGTACCGGTACCCCCTGTATATAGTCTCCACATTGACTCTGGGTACCCCCTGTATATAGTCTCCACATTGACTCTGTACCGGTACCCCCTGTATATAGTCTCCACATTGACTCTGTACCGGTACCCCCTGTATATAGTCTCCACATTGACTCTGTACTGGTACCCCCTGTATATAGTCTCCACATTGACTCTGTACCGGTACCCCCTGTATATAGTCTCCACATTGACTCTGTACCGGTACCCCCTGTATATAGTCTCCACATTAACTCTGTACCGGTACCCCCTGTATGTAGCCTCCACATTGACTCTGTACCGGTACCCCCTGTATATAGCCTCCACATTGACTCTGTACCGGTACCCCCCTGTATATAGTCTCCACATTGACTCTGTACTGGTACCCCCTGTATATAGTCTAGCTTGGAAATAAGCATTTCACTCTAAGATACATTTGTATTTTATTTGATAGACTCATAGTACAGAATGAATGACTGACTGCCCAGTTCAACATCAGTTCACCGTCTCACCTCATACTGTATTGGAGCAGCAGCAGCTGACTGCCCGGTTCAACGTCAGTTCACCGTCTCACCTCATACTGTATTGGAACAGCAGCAGCTGACTGCCCGGTTCAACATCAGTTCACCGTCTCACCTCATACTGTATTTGAGCAGCAGCAGCTGACTGCCCGGTTCAACGTCAGTTCGCCGTCTCACCTCATACTGTATTGGAGCAGCAGCAGCTGACTGCCCGGTTCAACGTCAGTTCACCGTCTCACCTCATGCTGTATTGGAGCAGCAGCAGCTGACTGCCCGGTTCAACGTCAGTTCACCGTCTCACCTCATACTGTATTGGAGCAGCAGCAGCTGACTGCCCGGTTCAACATCAGTTCACCGTCTCACCTCATACTGTATTTGAGCAGCAGCAGCAGCTGACTGCCCAGTTCAACATCAGTTCACCGTCTCACCTCATACTGTATTGGAGCAGCAGCAGCTGACTGCCCGGTTCAACGTCAGTTCACCGTCTCACCTCATACTGTATTGGGCAGCAGCAGCTGACTGCCCGGTTCAGCATCAGTTCACCGTCTCACCTCATACTGTATTGGAGCAGCAGCAGCTGACTTGATCGTTGATGCTAATCAGCATATTTGAATCTGAGAGTAAATAGAGCCGACTACACCTCTGAAAATGAAGGGTTCAACTGGAGTTGTTCTCAGATCCCCTAAGAACCGCAGGGTTCTTGGTCAATGAAAAACAGCCCAAAAGGTTCTTCAAAGAACTTGTTAGAAGGTGAGTTCATCGAGGAACCTCCGTTGTTGCTGGACTTCTTCCGGGAACTTCGCAGTTACAACTGAAAACGATGGTGACAAGTTTGGATGCAACAACATTTAAAAAGGTTAAGTTGGGTTGATGTTTGGCTCTGAATATTTATCTAGCTAGATAACGTTATGTACTAACTAGGCACAACTAGGTTTGGATTATTTCCCTCAACTATATTCTTTCCCATATATTGTATATCGTTTCCATAAAGCCAACATGGCTTTACACTCATTAACGTAAGTTTCCAATCTAGAGCAGTTCTCACTTTTGTGATAATGAACTAGCTAACGTTAACTAACTAACTAAGGGACGGTGACCTGTCCAGACGAGATGTTACAATGAACTGAATCGTCAATGGAGGTCTTCCTCTTTATATAGCCTGCTACAGCATGCAATACTATTAACTCACAAGGGGGCAAAACGTTACATGGACAATACTATCCCATTTTGGAAACGTTACATGGACAATACTATCCCATTTTGGAAACGTTACATGGACAATACTATCCCATGTTGGAAACGTTACATGTACAATACTATCCCATGTTGGAAACGTTACATGTACAATACTATCCCATGTTGGAAACGTTACATGGACAATACTATCCCATTTTGGAAACGTTACATGTACAATACTATCCCATTTTGGAAACGTTACATGTACAATACTATCCCATTTTGGAAACGTTACATGGACAATACTATCCCATTTTGGAAACGTTACATGGACAATACTATCCCATTTTGGAAACGTTACATGGACAATACTATCCCATTTTGGAAACGTTACATGGACAATACTATCCCATTTTGGAAACGTTACATGGACAATACTATCCCATTTTGGAAACGTTACATGGACAATACTATCCCATTTTGGAGACGTTACATGTACAATACTATCCCATTTTGGAGACGTTACATGTACAATACTATCCCATTTTGGAAACGTTACATGGACAATACTATCCCATTTTGGAAACGTTACATGAACAATACTATCCCATTTTGGAAACGTTACATGGACAATACTATCCCATTTTGGAAACGTTACATGTACGCCCCCTTGTGGAGGGAAATGAATATCTTAGATGGTAGCTGTAGATGGGATTCAAATGCATAATGATATTAATACAGTGTCTAGACTACCTCTTTTGTATAAAGGCCCTTCAGAATCCAAACACAGTATTGCCACGCAGCAAAATGTTGCGTATAATCTTTCAAGTCAGCCTGATAAAATATTGAACAATTTGTGTACAAAGATATCTTGAAATGTGATATTCGGCCTGTATGGCAGTACTGTTACTGTATGGCAGTACTGTATTGGCTAGTGCTTTCTCCAATATTTTCTTCTATTTTACTTTCAATTGTATGTTGATGCCATTTATCTTTCTATATATATATTTTAATGCTTGTAAGACTATTCTTTGACACATTTTCTCTTCCTTTGAAATTCTTATAGGACAGAACATGGACACAATGCAATTGGGATCAAGAAGAAGGTACAGATATGTTGTAGGACAGCTGCATTTGAAGTGTACATTTAACCTACATAGCAGTCAATACAAACTGAAATCTGTTAGCATACAAATGTGTGCAAATGATCTTTTCAGATCTTCTCAGAAATTAACCTGTTTGGCGTGCAAGCCCGACGTCGGTACATTTATGACAACAGCCACTTCAAGTGCAGGGCGCGAAATTCAAAAGATATTTTAAATATTTAACTTTCACACATTAACAAGTCCAATACAGCATATGAAAGGTACACATCTCGTGAATCCAGCCAACATGTCCGATTTTTAAAATGTTTTACAGGGAAGACAAAATATGTAAATCTATTAGCTAACCACGTTAGCAAAAGACTCCACTTTTATTACTCCATCAGTTTTTGACTCCATCAGTAGCTATCACAAATTCGGCCAAATAAAGATATAAATAGCCACTAACCAAGAAACAACCTCATCAGATGACAGTCTGATAACATATTTATTGTATAGCATATGTTTTTTTCGAAAAATGTGCATATTTCAGGTATAAATGATAGTTTACATTGCAGCTACATTCAGAAATTGCACCGAAAGCAGCCATAATATTTACAGACACCAACGTCAAATACCTAATTACTCATCATAAAACATTTCTGAAAAATACATAGTGTACAGCAAATGAAAGACAGGCATCTTGTGATGCCAGACAATATTTCCGATTTATTAAGTGTTTTACAGCGAAAACAAAATGTAGCGTTATATTAGCTTAGCACAATAGCCAGAAACACTTGGGCGCCGGCGACTACGACAGATATATGAAATAACATCATAAATTGGGTCTTACTTTTGCTGATCTTTCATCAGAATGTTGAACAAGGTGTCCTTTGTCCAGATGAGTCGTTGTTTGGATTCAGAATGGCAACTTTCTCTCTCCATTTAGCAAGCGCGCTAGCCGGGTTGCACGGATCTCTCCATGTAAACAAACGGAAGAGAACGGAACACGGCAAAACTCCCGAAAAAAATTCAATAATCTGATGAAACTATATTGAAAAAACATACTTTACGATGATATGGTGACATGTATCAAATAAAATCAAAGCCGGAAATAATATTCGCCTATAACGTCAGCAAAACAAAAGGCAACCCCACTGTCCAAATCGCGTTCTTCAGAGTACCGGAAATGGGGGACACGTCATTCCAAGAGGATTTATTCCATCCCAGATCGAGATAATCACCTCATTTCTTCTCTCACAGCCTTCTTGACACCCAGAGGAAGGTGTATGACGTGCATGTATACTAATAGCTCTTGTGCCCATTTATAGGCAGGAAGAGGAAGAGAGCATCGATTTCAGACTTTGAACTTCCGGGTCAGGAAAAGTGCTGCAGAATGAGTTCTGTTTCACTCAGAGAAATAATTCAAACGGTTTTAGAAACTAGAGAGTGTTTTCTATCCAATAGTAATAATAATATGCATATTGTACGAGCAAGAATTGAGTACGAGGCCATTTGAAATGGACACATTTTATCAGGCTACTCAATACTGCCCCTTGCAGCCATAAGAAGTTTTAATCAAGTCCAGGGAATGGATATGAGAGTGAAATCCCGCTGGCCTTTGATGGGGAGAACATCCATGCCCTCGAGGACATCCCCAAGGGACTTGGGGCTCTGCTAGGGCTGTATTTTTTATTTCAGTGTCAGGATGGCTCTAGATTGCTCGCAACCGACCAATGATAGATGTCTTTGACTCGACTGACTCTCAGATCATCCTCCACTGACCCGGCCCTGTCTACACTTCCAAGGTGCCCCTCAGACAAGAATACAAACTCAGAAAACTTTGCGTGTTTCGCTCACCTCTTTTTTTTAAACTACGTTCGAGATGTGTTATCCACTCGGCCTGCTGCCTCTCAGATCAAAGGTGGGTCCATCTGCTCCGTTCCCCAAGTGTCTCCCTGAGATCCCATGTTAGAGGGATCCCTCGTGCACCATTTACCCATGTCATCAGGAGCGGTCACCAAGTGAAGATTAACATCCCCAAATGTGGTTAATTTCTTTCATATCAACTGAGACAAACTTCTTAACTTCTTGAGAATACAGGGGGTGCTGTTTTCGCATTAGCATAATTTGCTCTACAGATTAAACTGCCTCTTATTCAATTATTGCTCTTACTATATGCATATAATTAATACCATTGGATAGAAAACAATCTCTAGTTTCTAAAACCGTTTCAATTTTGTCTCTGAGTGAAACAGAAGTCATTTGACAGCACTTTCCCTGACCAAGAAGAAGAATGCAAGATGTGTATGCTCGCTTCAACGCTCTGCCTATATATGGTCACGCCACCTATGACCCGAAACACACTTCATTCGTCTTCCTCTGGGTGTCAAGAGGACGTCAGAGGAGAAATTTTTTGTTTATCTTGTACTGACGTGAAAATAAGACCTATTTCTTTGGCGTGACCGACAACTTCCGGTTCTCTGAATCGCGCGATTTGGAGGTGCGATTGTCTACTGTTTTGCTGCCGTTACGGATGAAAACTATCTCCGTCTCGAAGTTTGTTTGATACATGTGACCATATCATCGTAATGTATGTTTTTTCAATATAGTTTAATCAGATTATTTGAATTTTTTCGGGAGTTTTGCCGTGTTCCGTTCTGTGACTTTTTTTACTTTGGACAGATCCGTGCCAGTCGACCAGTACCTATGCTAAATGAAGAGGGAAAGTTGCCATTATGAATGGATTGAACGACTCATCAGGACTAAGGACACCTTGATCAACATTCTGATGAAAGATCAGCAATAGTAAGACCCAATTTACGATGTTATTTCATATATCTGTCGTGCATGTGAACTGGTCGTGGGCGCCCAGCTGGTTCTGGCTGGCGTGGCTATGCTAATTTAGCGCTACATTTTGTTTTCGCTATAAAACATTTAATAAATCTGAAATATTGTTTGGATTCACCAGATGTTGGGCTTTCAATATCTGTACGCTGTGTATTTTTCTGAAATGTTTTAAGATAAGTAATTAGTTATATGACGTTGGTCTCTGTAATTGTTCTGGCTGCGTCGGCACTATTTCAGATTGCAGCTGCAATGTAGAACTGTGATTTATACCTGAAAAATGCACATTTTTCAAAAAAAAACTATGCTATACCATAAATATGTTATCAGACTGTCATCTTATGAAGTTGTTTCTTGGTTAGTGGCTATATATATTTTTATTTAGTCAAATTAGTGATAGCTACTGACGCAGGAAAAAACTGTTGGAGTAAAAAAATTGTGTCTTTTGCTAACGTGGTTAGCTAATAGATTTACATATTGTGTCTTCCCTGTAAAACATTTTAAAAATCTGAAATGGTGGCTTTATTCACAAGATCTGTATCTTTCATCTGGTGTCTTGGACTTGTGATTTAATGATATTTAGATGCTACAATTTACTTGTGACGCTATGCTAGCTATGCTACTCAGTGGGGGGGGAGTGGGGGGTGATCCCGGATCCGGGTTGGTGACTCGTTAAAGGTTAAACTAAATCTTTATTCACTTATTAATAAGGGAGCAGGTCAAGACAACGCACACATATAAAGTGAATCAATTGAGTGTTCTACGATAATGATGGCTGGTCGACAAATCACCCCCAGATGATTCGTTGAGAGCCACGATACAAAAGTACAAAGGTCTTTTATAGCCAAGATGCACCCCTTTCAATCTACATGACAAACAACAGATGTATAGAACGGGTCACAAGGTTAAGATTTGTATGAAAGATATATAATTCTCATCAGACAGTATCTGCTGTAAAAACAGTACTCTTTGTGTAGAGACCAGGGTCTGGCCCTGAGGTCATCTCTCCCTGGTACCATATAGAACAGAAACATTAACTCATGCTCTGGAATGTGGTCTCTTTAGGTTTTATCACCCAAAAGACATTGTAAATCACCTGTCAGTGTTTTCTCCCAGAGGCCCATCCTCAGTAGAACACACAGACACAATAGTTCTAAGAACCCTCTATTCTGTTGCATAAAACAACCATTTGATGCAATAAAAGTATTATAACATAATGTTGCAGTTTTGTTCTCTCAGTGTCTTATGAAAGTTGACTAGTAACAACAACTGGGACCTAAAAGACACCCACCATGAGACCCACTAAATCTGCCAAGAAGAGGCAAACAAAAGAAAAACCCACACCAAACTTTAAGACAGGAACCAAACCAAAAAGGTAGCGCAACTAAAGGTGTTGACTCTCCACATCTATCAAGACAACTGGGGCACTGGGCCAGACACTCTTAAATATAACCTGGACCTGCTCAGGTGAAACACCTTCCCACTAACGAGATGGACAAGCCAGCACAGGTGTAACAAATACTGACTAACGAGGTGACACCAATCAGTGCGTCCTACGTGCTAATGAGCTATACGTGCTAAAGTCCAACCTCAAAACATAAATGGAAAAACCAAAAGCTTAAGAGAATGCTCACCACCAACAGAAAACAACTTCCATGTCACATTAGAATCAACTACAATGCTTCACCATCACCAATATAAACATGGTGTCTAACAACAATTAAAAACAATATTTATTTTTCCCACAAAGAAACCTAAAACTCACGAGCTTCTAGAACTCTCGTCCCCTTGAAACGAGCACAAACAAAACCCATCTCCAATAGGGAAAAACGTGCAGTCAAAATAGTGACCCATGGCAACGCACTGGCTAAACTCAAAACTTGCTGACTGCCCACCCTTGAGACAATCAGCAACCAACTCCTGCAATATCCGTAGTAACTTTCCACCTTACTTCTCTCTCTCTTTTCAGGGTTCACTCGATAGGCATGTTGTTGGATCAGTCCCCAATGTCATGCATTTGGGTTAGCACATCTAAGAATGAACGATTGTTAATAAAATTGATTATAAAACAATTTATTATACTGCTTTCATGTGTGTATATACACAAACATCTGCAACAATTATCATATTACATGTATTTTTTAAAAACAAGCAGCTTTTTCAACTTGTAGAAAACAGCTAGCTACATTTTGAAGTGCTGCATTTTGATTAAAGTGGGTCACCAACGCAGTAAGTGTAACACAGCTGTTTTTTAGTTCGTCACTTTTTGTTAAATAATACTCTTTCAATTCAGAGCCTGGATTTTCCCCTGAGGCTAATATCCATATCATGCTGCAATCAATTGAACAGGGTAAACGATAAGGTAGAACATCATTAAAATACTCCTACTACAATGTTAAAACATTCTACATTGTGACATCATTAAAATACTCCTACTACAATGTTAAAACATCCTACATTGTGACATTATTTCATTGATATCATTAAACAACTTCTTCATGTATGTATTTTCTGATGTTTGATCAGAGATCTTTTATCAGAGTATCTCTTCTCACAATGATTACAACTATAAGGTTCCTCTCCTGTGTGTGTTCTCTGGTGTATAGTCAGAGAGCTTGATGTAGTAAAACTCATCCCACATTGATCACAGCTAAAAGGTTTCTCTCCTGTGTGTGTTCTCTGGTGTACAGTCAGAGAGCAAGTTGTAGTAAAACTCTTCTCACAATGATTACAACTATAAGGCTTCTCTCCTGTGTGTGTTCGCTGGTGTACTATCAGGCTGCTTGGCTGAGTAAAACTCTTCCCACATTGATTACAGCTATAAGGTTTCTCTCCTGTGTGTGTTCTCTGGTGCACTGTCAGCGCTCCAGATTGGCCAAAACTCATCCCACATTGATCACAGCTAAAAGGTTTCTCTCCTGTGTGTGTTCTCTGGTGTATAGTCACAGAGCTAGATGTAGTAAAACTCTTCCCACATTGATCACAGATATAAGGCTTCTCTCCTGTGTGTGTTCTCTGGTGTACAGTCAGAGAGCAAGATGTAGTAAAACTCTTCCCACATTGATTACAACTATAAGGCTTATCTCCTGTGTGTGTTCTCTGGTGTCGAATCAGATGGCTCGATGTAGTAAAACTCATCCCACATTGATCACAGGTATAAGACTTCTCTCCTGTGTGTGTTCTCTGGTGTATTTTAAGTTCTGATGAAGATGTGCAACCTTTCCCACAGTCAGAGCAGCAATGAGATTTCTTCCCTGTGGTTCTCTGCTGGTGTTTCGACGTGGAGAGACTCTTCTCTGCCTCGTCAGCATCATGAGGTTGTTGAGGCTCCCCAGAGGATCCACGATAGTCACGTCTCTCTCCTGTGTGAACAACAAGTCAGACAGATTGTTTAAGGCCCACAACAGCAGACATCCACTGTAAAAGGTGATGTGTAGCCATGATGTTGTACAAACAATGACATCTGTAATGAATGTTCATTATTTGACATTTGTCTTAAGATTGTCAAGTGAACAACAATAGTCATATAACGTGTAAGGTAACTTATTTGAAAAGTCATTACTTTATTACATTGTTCAACATTGGTCATAATTATTTAAAGCAGTTAATTTGTATCCGCTCTCTCGTTGGACTTCGGCTGCATTATTTCCCCCATTTTCTTCAAATCTGAAAACGTTGAAGCCACGCCCATTTCCTGAAGAATTGCATTATGTGCCCTAAAGTACTGCGTGTTTACATCATATTTTGGCGAATTTACTACGACATCCGGGAACTTTTGGCATACTAACTACATCATACTGTAACGATCCTGGGTTTATAAGCGCGGAAATCGACTGTGCCGCAAAAGCATGCTCAAGCGGCAGAGTCGATTTCCGCGCTTATAAACCCAGGATCCCTCCTTTCAAAGAGCGCGTCCTCGCGCTAGCTTGCGACTTTACGTCTTACAGGAACGCGCTCACCGGCCAAGCACTGTCGTGGATGCGAGGTCCGATCACTTCCGACACCAATGTAATGAAACAGCAGGGAGCAGGTCTCGAACCCTCGACCTCCTAGCCCGAGGTCCGGCGCGCTATCGACTGTGCCGCAAAAGCATGCTCAAGCGGCAGAGTCGATTTCCGCGCTTATAAACCCAGGATCGTTACAATACTATGACCAATAAGCAGACTATATACTAAATTTACTTCACAAATAGTACAGTTAGTATGAGTATTCTAACACAGCTCGGACTCTGGGCAGCCATTTTGTTTGTTTAAAATCTAGGTTGCCCCTTTAAAAAAGCCACTCAACAATCAATCCGCAGTTCAACCAATAACAATCTATCATTCCACCCCTGTTTTGGTAATAAGATGATGGGGCTGGAGAAATTTAACTACTCTCAAATTCATAGACAGACCGATGGATACAAGGACTGACCATCCATGATATCAACATTATAGTTTTAACCATGTTGAGGCTATACAGTGTTGATTTACATTGTTTCTAAACATTGGAGTAAAAAAAAGCTTATTTGGGGTTCTGATGGGGTAAACAGTTGAACTAAGCTCATGAGGCATGTGTTATATTCTTCAAGAATCAATGGCTATAAATAAATAATTTAAAGTCAAAATATGGATGTAGTAATTGCACATTTCCCCTTTAACACCAAACATCAGTTCAACAACCGCAGAGTTTGTGCTTCTGTTTTTAAGACAGTACTTACGAGTGTAACTCAGGGAACGGTTTCTCAAAACCATCTTATTGCTAAGTTCATCTTTAGAACCGGATGCCTGAAGATGCGTTTGGGAAACCGGGACCAGATATCCAGTTTCGTCCTCTTCATTTTTCGATGTGACAGTCATCTCACCCTCCTCTTCTTTCACTGAAACGTCGTCGTCCTCTTCTTCCTCTGTAACGTCTTTCTCTTCTTCTTTCGAGGTAACAGCCTCTCCTTCTACTTGTTTTTGTATAACAGCCTCCTCTTCCTCCCCCCCTCTTTCACGAGAGCTTCTTTCTCCATCCAGCAGACCATCCAGCAGAAACTTCCGTTAAGTTTGGGACTGGAGCTATGAGGCATGTACTGAAGTCGCTAAGCGGTATAATTCAAAGCAGTGTCACTTTATCAGCAGCACGTGATCAATGACGTCTGAAGAATCATTTCGTCGAACACCTGATTGGTTTGGTATTGGGCTCGTTCGACATTGCATCCGACAGTGCAGGTGGCTGCTGACTGACTAATTTACAAATCACCTTACATCATAAATAACTACTCATTATTATTTATAAATCAGTCAGCCAATCACCGTTTACCCACAACGCAGCATGGAGTTGATGCTCTCGAACACGGCCAGTGTTTAATATATGACATAATGGCTACGCTGCAACGGCGTGTGACTTCATCTATAAAAATGTGGCTGTTCTAAATTCTGTGTCGCTCAAAGCTTTGAGTAATGCACCTATTTTTGACACAATTGGCTGGAAAGAGCCAATGCTTCAGGAAGCTTTGTTTCCCCATCACTACTTTTCAGCATGTTTTCTGTGAATTAGACTACGGGAGTTTTGTAACTTTTTCTCCGGTAACGTTAGTTGGTCTCGCTGACCATAACCGTGCTGGTTGGCTACGCTGGTTAGGCTAATAGCTGGTTGGCTAACTGCATATAGATAACTGCATATAGCTAATGTTAGCTGGCTGGCTAATATAACAGCATATAGGTAATGTTAGCTGGCTGGCTAAGATAACTGCATATAGCTAATGTTAGCTGGCTGGCTAAGATAACTGCATATAGCTAATGTTAGCTGGCTGGCTAAGATAACTGCATATAGGTAATGTTAGCTGGCTGGCTAAGATAACTGCATATAGGTCATGTTAGCTGGCTGGATAAGATAACTGCATATAGCTAATGTTAGCTGGCTGGCTAAGATAACTGCATATAGCTAACGTTAGCTGGCTGGCTAAGATAACTGCATATAGCTAACATTCTTTGATATTTGGTTAGATGGCATTATGTATTTACAAAACTGTGGTTTACTTTAATCACTCAAGTCATGAGTGCAAATTATTGGTTTAATTTAAAGTTATACATTTTAAGTTATTTCTGTTGTAGTTTACATCATAGGGAATAGGCTGGTCCTCCATATTACTTCACACCTGACTTTGGCATTCTTCTAAATTCTGATTGGTTTAATGTAGTAATTCCAAAAATAGAACTGTGAGGTGTTATTTTGCATTGGAAATGTTTTAATATTTTATTTGATATTATATAAACAATACAAAACATACACATACAAACAACATCATAGAAACATTAACTACATCACACCAGCCCAGACCCACTAGAACACACCACCATCTCCATTAACTACGTCACACCTGTCCAGACCCACTAGAACACACCTCCATCTCCATTAACTTCATCACACCTGACCCACTAGAACACACCCCCATCGTCATTAACTACATCACACCTGCCCAGACCCACTAGAACACACCTCCATCTCCATTAACTACATCACACCTGCCCAGACCCACTAGAACACACCTCCATCTCCATTAACTACATCACACCTGTCCAGACCCACTAGAACACACCTCCATCTCCATTAACTACATCACACCTGCCCAGACCCACTAGAACACACCCAGAGCATTCATCAGCACCATTTTTTCCCTCTCCGTTGCCAACTCACTTACAACTTTTAGATAATAAAGCATTTGACCTTTCTATTGAATTAACAACAGAGGATTGGTTGATTTCCAGGTTTAATTAAGTATAATATTTAAGATGATTGATGAGAAAAGTATCGTCCAACTCTGGGGTATCTCACTGCACCCTCAAATGCCATGTTTTGAAACATACAGACAGACAGACTAAAAGTAATTTAACATTGTATAACTGTACTTCTGACAGACAACTTTCGAACTCCGCCCATAACTTTATGACATCATAACATTCCCAGAAGGATTATTGAGTCATTGTTAGTTTTACACTGAAGACATGACTCTGCCGTTGTGCTGTAGAATTTGTGGATTTTGTCTCGTGAATAATAAGGGACTATCATTTGTCCCAACATCATAGGCCACAGACTTTGATACAGTTAAAGACTTATAAAAGTTTTTCCTCAGTTTGAAATCAGCTGAGTTTTTTAAATGGTATTTCTCCCTGTGCACCTGCCAATGTAAATCCTTTGAACGAGACAAGTTACCAGACAGGACATATTGCTAATGTTCTTCCCATTGATAACCTGAATGACAATTAACTTGTGGGAGGTGATTGTGATGACGGGCCTATTGGATGACGTCGTCCATCAGGATCCCCCAAAAAAGAAGACTCTCTGTATTGATCACTGGAGTCAGATGTGAAGGAGGAGGTTGATCATCAGGAGTCAGATGTGAAGGAGGAGGTTGATCATCAGGAGTCAGATGTGAAGGAGGAGGTTGATCATCAGGAGTCAGATGTGAAGGAGGAGGTTGATCATCAGGAGTCAGATGTGAAGGGGGAGGTTGATCATCAGGAGTCAGATGTGAAGGGGGAGGTTGATCATCAGGAGTCAGATGTGAAGGAGGAGGTTGATCATCAGGAGTCAGATGTGAAGGAGGAGGTTGATCATCAGGAGTCAGATGTGAAGGGGGAGGTTGATCATCAGGAGTCAGATGTGAAGGAGGAGGTTGATCATCAGGAGTCAGATATGAAGGAGGAGGTTGATCATCAGTGAACCTCTAGGATTGTGGCTGGGCTGGCGTTTACACTTCCAGCTTGGTCATATATTTTGATACAGTGAATGTTGATATTGTGAACCTATGTTATATATTTGTACCTCCTGTTTCATGAAGTGATGTCACTAACTACTGCCCCTATATATACAGTGCAGTCGGATATTATTCAGACCCCTTCACCTTTTCCACATTTTGTTACGTTACAGCCTTATCCTAAAATGGATTAAATCATTTTTTCCCCTCATCAATCTACACACAATAACCAATAATGACATCACAATACCCCATAATGACATCACAATACCCCATAATGACATCACATTACCCCATAATGACAAAGCAAAAACAGGTAAATAAATTGAAAAATTTGATTTTGTTTCAAAAACAAGTGACCCCAAACTTTTGAATGGTAGTGTACATCTACATGACGTATTGTCACACCATGTTGGAGCAGTATGGACCTAGTCTGTTCATTATATACATCTACATGATGTATTGTTACAACATGTAGGAGCAGTATAGACCTCGTCTGTTCATTATATACATCTACATGATGTATTGTTACACCATGTTGGAGCAGTATGGACCTCGTCTGTTCATTATATACATCTACATGATGCATTGTTAGACCATGTAGGAGCAGTATAGACCTACAGTAGTTTGCTAATTATTTAGATTTAGTTTGACTTAATGAAACTGCCTTAAATGTGCTGTAGTAAACATTTTTTATTCACACTAATCAATCAACACATTCCTGTCTTTGTATGTCTCAATATAATAGTATTATTTCATTAAATCCATTTACAATAATCTTTGTCTGAAAATAAAATATGATCCTCAACTGCGTTTCCCCTCCAGTCAGCAGACGGCGATGTGCGTCTTTCAGGCGACGCTGCCAGCGTGACGTATAATCTAGTGGACGGTTCTTCATAAACAGCTCGTCAACCACCTCGGTAGCTTGCTAGCCAACATAGCCGAAAGATTCAAGCTATTTATACGCTTTCGGTGTATATTAGCTACTGTGTTTTAGACACACTTAGGTCGTATCTACTTGTTAACCTATTTAATATAATATTACGTTATTTTTTATTTGTCAGTTATAGTAGCTGGCTGGATAAATTAGCACTAGCCTAGTCGCTAATGATAGCTAGCTAGCTAACATCCCTGAACATGAGCTCCCTAAACTTCTCCCCTCTCGTTGAAGAAGAGGAGGTCTGCTGGACGGAGAAAGAAGCTCTGGGGCTGAACATTGTCGTGAAAGAGGAGGAGGGAGAAGAAGATATCACAGTAAAACAAGAAGTAGAGGGTGAGGCTGTTACAGTGAAAGAAGAAGAGATAGACGTTTCGGTGAAAGAAGAGGAAGACGCGTTCAGAGTGAAAGAGGAGGAGGATGTTACAGTAAAAGAAGAGGCGGAAGAGAAAGAGGAGGATGCAGTTTTTGGAGTGAAGAAGGAAGAGATAACTGTCACATTGAAAGATGAAGAGGTGGAGATAGGAGATCTGATTAACACCAGTAAGTACCGCCTTAAATGTGTTTTTAACTTTGGTTATTCGGAGTTGGCTCGTCAATACCTCTTCAACGGAGGGCCCAGGATGATGACTGATATGTCTAGAATCAGACGACTGGAGCAAGCTACCCCTTGTTTTCTCCGTTCCGTTTCCAAAAAGTGACTTAACATATATATTTGAGAAGGGTCGATCTGCTGACTGCAGACTGGGGGGCACTGCATGTAGTGATTTTCATGTAGTGATGTTTTACTACACACCGTGCCCCCCAATAGTGCCATGTGAGAGTTGGGTTGGCTACACCAATGATTATGGATATACTGACAAGATGTCTCTCCGCCCTCACAAGGGGAGTAGTTGCCCACAAAGCTTCACTGTGGGTTGTCTAGCTCCCGCCTATCCTTTCTTTGGATTGGTGGATACATCTTATTATTGTAATCTATTGTTTATATTCTATGAGGGTTTTTGTCGTCAACCGCCTGTATTCAATGGAGAGAGATGCTAAGCTATTAGCATTAATATGCATAGCGATCTGGAGACAACTCCTATAGTGTTTTTATCAAAGTTGTCGGTATGTCACTTGTCCACATAACAAGTTAAGCATTACGAAACTTCTGTTGGATCAAGTAAACCTCACGAAGCAAATAAGCCATTAATTTTGTTGTTGACCAAATTCGACACTTTCCACGTTGCGTTGATAATTGTTTCTACTTGGATACAACCTACTGTAACCTACTGGCATGACCTAGAGAGTTACAACCTACTGTAACCTACTGGCATGACCTGGAGAGATACAACCTACTGTAGCCTACTGGCATGACCTAGAGAGTTACAACCTACTGTAGCCTACTGGCATGACCTAGAGAGGTACAACCTACTGTAGCCTACTGGCATGACCTAGAGAGTTACAACCTACTGTAGCCTACTGGGATGACCTAGAGAGATACAACCTACTGTAACCTACTGGCATGACCTAGAGAGATACAACCTACTGTAACCGACTGGCATGACCCAGAGAGATACAACCTACTGTAGCCTACTGGCATGACCTAGAGAGTTACAACCTACTGTAGCCTACTGGCATGACCTAGAGAGATACAACCTACTGTAGCCTACTGGCATGACCTAGAGAGTTACAACCTACTGTAGCCTACTGGCATGACCTAGAGAGTTACAACCTACTGTAACCTACTGGCATGACCTAGAGAGATACAACCTACTGTAACCTACTGGCATGACCTAGAGAGTTACAACCTACTGTAGCCTACTGGCATGACCTAGAGAGATACAACCTACTGTAGCCTACTGGCTTGACCTAGAGTTACAACCTACTGTAACCTACTGACCTAGAAAGCTAAAGTTATAAAATTCCTGGAATTTAAATGCATATTTTCCAGTAATAATGATAATTTGTATCTTCCTATCCACATGTGGGATCCCTCTCCTTTGTCCTCCTCTCTACACCAATAACAGACAACTACTGTGGAACTCCCAATCACGGCCGGATGTGATACAGCCCGGATTCGAACCAGGGACTGTAGTGACACCTCTTGCACTGAGATGCAGTGGCTTAGACCGCTGCATCCGTGTGTGTGTTAACTATTAGAATGCTGTACTAGAATGCTTTAAAGGCCTCTAAAATTTTAAATACCGGTTATCGGTATCGTTTTTTGGGGCAAGGAAAATATTGGATATCGGTATTGGCCAAAAATGTAATATCGGTGCATCCCTTTATTCTAAAATGTATCACAATACCCCATAATGACATCACAATACCCCATAATGACATCACAATACCCCATAATGCCAAAGCAAAAACAGGTTTAGGTTTTTTGCAATGTATTGAAACTATTCCCCAGGATAACTAGTCTCAGAGTAATGTAAGATCTCAGGATAACTAGTCTCGGAGTAATGTACGATCTCAGGATAACTAGTCTCAGAGTAATGTAAGATCCCAGGATAACTAGTCTCAGAGTAATGTAAGATGCCAGGATAACTAGTCTCAGAGTAATGTAAGATCCCAGGATAACTAGTCTCAGAGTAATGTAAGATCCCAGGATAACTAGTCTCAGAGTAATGTTAGATCCCAGGATAACTAGTCTCAGAGTAATGTTAGATCCCAGGATAACTTGTCTCAGAGTAATGTAAGATGCTTGGAAAAAGAAGCTGAAAAGAATAACAGAACGGCACCATTAGAACTAAAATGTGTATCCTGGATGTCAGACCCCGAACCCTCCAAACTGTAAATAAATAATACAATGTGTGTCCTGGATGTCAGACCCCCAACCCTCCAAACTGTAAATAAATAATAAAATGTGTCCCTGGATGTCAGACCCCCAACCCTCCAAACTGTAAATAAATAATAAAATGTGTATCCTGAATGTCAGACCTCCAAACTGTAAATAAATAATAAAATGTGTAGCCTGGATGTCAGACCCCCAACCCTCCAAACTGTAAATAAATAATAAAATGTGTATCCTGAATGTCAGACCCCCAACCCTCCAAACTGTAAATAAATAATAAAATGTGTCTCCTGGATGTCAGACCCCCAACCCTCCAAACTGTAAATAAATAATAAAATGTGTATCCTGGATGTCAGACCCCAAACCCTCCAAACTGTAAATAAATAAATAAATGTGTATCCTGGATGTCAGACCCCCAACCCTCCAAACTGTAAATAAATAATAAAATGTGTCGCCTGGATGTCAGACCCCCAACCCTCCAAACTAAATAAATAAATGTGTCTCCTTGGCAACATTAGAACCTCGGTACGTTTACTGTGTACTGGGTCGAGACAAAAGCTGTAAACTAATAATCCAAAATATTTTGTCAATGAGACAGTATATAAACAAAGGAATGACCGAACCCCCTTTGGTGACTGAATGCTTGTAAAGAAAACTAGATGATCAAAACATTAGATCACATCAAATAAGCCTGAGTGGTTTCACCTCCTCCCAGACTATACTGGATACTACAGTTATAACTATACATAGTTATACAGGATACTACAGTTATACAGGATACTACAGTTATACAGGATACTACAGTTATAACTATACATAGTTATTCCAAAGGTGGGCTACTTACTATCCACTGTTTGCAAGCCACCGTTGCTGATCTATTTAATTTATTTATTTCACCTTTATTTAACCAGGTAGGCAAGTTGAGAACAAGTTCTCATTTAGAACTGTGACCTGGCCAAGATAAAGCAAAGCAGTTCGACACATACAACACACAGAGTTAGTTGTTGATATGTGAAGTTATGGGTTCTACAGTAGGTCTATGTTATTGTTAGGTGAAGTTATGGGTCCTACAGTAGGTCTATGTTATTGTTATAGGTGACATTATGGGTCCTACTGTAATATTCAGAATACATTGTGAAAACTAAAATCTTCGCTCACCATTTTTGCTCCAGGCAGATATACATCCATAACTAGTGGTTTCCTCATTAGCAGATATACTACATCCATAACTAGTGGTTTCCTCATTAGCAGATATACTACATCCATAACTAGTGGTTTCCTCATTACCAGATATACTACATCCATAACTAGTGGTTTCCTCATTACCAGATATACTACATCCATAACTAGTGGTTTCCTCATTACCAGATATACTACATCCATAACTAGTGGTTTCCTCATTACCAGATATACTACATCCATAACTAGTGGTTTCCTCATTACCAGATATACTACATCCATAACTAGCGGTTTCCTCATTAGCAGATATACTACATCCATAACTAGTAATCAAATTGTGCTTTGCCCTCCTGCTGCAATTGTATCAAACACAGGAAGGGGCCTATATTGGAGACCAAAAGTCGTCTGGCACACTGCTTAGAGTTTCAACAACATGAATAACTTATTTCTAGTCTACAATCTTAGATGTTACTACTAATGTGAAAACAAGACAATATATGACTATTCTTGCTCCTTTTAAGACAAATGTCAAATCATTACATTCATTACAGACGTCAATTGTTGTACAACATCATGGCTACGCTGTTGGCATCACCCTTTACAATGGATTTCTGCTGTTGTGGGCCTTTAACCATCTGTATGACTTTGTCATTCACACAGGAAAGAGACGTGACTGTCCTGGATCCTCTGGGGAGCCTCAACAACCTCATGATGCTAAAAAGGCAGAGAAGAGTCTCTCCAGATCAGAACTCCTCAATAAACACCAGCAGAGTTCCACAGGGAAGAGAACTCACTGCCGCTCTGACTGTGGAAAGAGATTCATCTCATCAGGCATTAAAATTCATCAGAGAACACACACAGGGGAGAAATCTTGTAGCTGTGGTCAATGTGGGAAGAGTTTTTCTACATCTGGAGCTCTGACTCTGCACCAGAGAACACACACAGGAGAGAAACCTTATAGCTGTGGTCAATGTGGGAAGAGTTTTAGTCAATCTGGACAGCTGACTCAACACCAGAGAATATATACAGGAGAGAAGCCTTACAGCTGTGATCAATGTGGGAAGAGTTTTGGTCATTCTGGCCATCTGACTCAACACCAGAGAACACACACAGGAGAGAAACCTTATAGCTGTGATCAATGTGGGAAGAATTTTGGTCGATCTGGAGAGCTGACAGTGCACCAGAGAACACACACAGGAGAGAAACCTTATAGCTGTGATCAATGTGGGAAGAGATGTACTACATCTGGCACTCTGACTTTACACCATAGAACACACACAGGAGAGAAACCTTATAGCTGTGATCAATGTGGGAAGAGATGTACTACATCTGGCACTCTGACTCTACACCAGAGAACACACACAGGAGAGAATTCTTATCACTGTGATCTGTGTGACCAGAGATACTCTGATAAAAGATCTCTGATCAAACATCAGAAAATACATACATGAAGGAATTGTTTCGTGATATCAATGAAATAATGTCACAATGTAGAATGTTTTTAACATTTTAGTTGGAGTATTTTAAGGAATTTCACAATGTAGAACCCTAAACGTTTGCCACATTCAATTGATTTCAGCATGATTTGGATATTAGCCTCTGGGGGGAAATCCAGGCTCTGATTTGGAAGAGTACTATTTGTGTGATTTAACAAAAAGTGACTAACACAAAAAGAGCTGTGTTACACTTACCATGTTGGTGACCCACTTGAATGAAAATGCGACACTTCAAAATGTAGCTAGCTGTTTTCTACAAATTGTCCTCTAACCAGTGATGTACACATTATTCCTAGATTAGCAAATGTAGCTAGTACACATTATTCCCAGATTACGTGTGGTTTTTGAGCTGTTAGTTTTAACAGGACGTGCAACCTCATCTCCCTCCTCTTGGCACAATTGATTTCAACATGATATTGATGAGTGATGACAAATGTTTTTTTATTTTTTTATTTCACCAGGTAGGCCATGATGTCATAATGATAGTTTAACCAGGTGACCATGATGTCATAATGATAGTTTAACCAGGTGGCCATGATGTCATAATGATAGTTTAACCAGGTGACCATGATGTCATAATGATAGTTTAACCAGGTAGGCTAGTTGAGAACAAGTTCTCATTTGCAACTGCGACCTGGCCAAGATAAAGCAAAGCAGTGTGACACAGACAACAACATAGAGTTACACATGGAATAACATACAATAAACAAGCCAATAACACAATAAGCAAGTCAATGACAGTAGAAAAAAAGAAAGTCTATATACAGTGTGTGCAAAAGGCATGAGGAGGTAAGCAATGAATAGTCCATAGTAGTGAAGAATTACAATTTAGCAGATTAACACTGGAGTGATAAATGAGCAGATGATGATGTGCAAGTAGAGATACTGGTGTGCAAAAGAGCAGAAAAGTAAATCAAATAAAAACAGTATGGGGATGAGGTAGGTGGACTGGGTGGGTTATTTACAGATGGACTATGTACAGCTGCAGCGATCGGTAAGCTGCTCAGATAGCTGATTTTTAAAGTTAGTGAGGGAAATATAGGTCTCCAACTTCAGCAATTTTTTGCAATTCGTTCCAGTCACTGGCAGCAGAGAACTGGAAGGAGAGGCGGCCAAATGAGGTGTTGGCTTTTTGGATGATCAGTGAGATATACCTGCTGGAACGTGTGCTACGGGTGGGTGTTGTTATCGTGACCAGTGAACTGAGATAAGGCGGAGCTTTACCTAGCATAGACTTATAGATGACCTGGAGCCAGTGGGTCTGGCGACAAATATGTAGCGAGGGCCAGCCGACTAGAGCATACAAGTCGCAGTGGTGGGTGGTATAAGGTGATTTGTTAACAAAACGGATGGCACTGTGATAGACTGCATCCAGTTTGCTGAGTAGAGTATTGGAAGCTATTTTGTAGATGACATCGCCGAAGTCGAGGATCGGTAGGATAGTCAGTTTTACTAGGGTAAGTTTGGTGGCGTGAGTGAAGGAGGCTTTGTTGGGAAATAGAAAGCCAAATCTAGATTTGATTTTGGATTGGAGATGTGAGTTTGGAAGGAGAGTTTACAGTCTAGCCAGACACCTAGGTATTTATAGTTGTCCACATATTCTAAGTCGGAACCGTCCAGGGTGGTGATGCTGGACGGGGGGGTGCAGGCAGCGAACGGTTGAAGAGCATAGAGAGCATTTGGTAGCAGTTGGAGGCCACGTAAGGAGTGTTGTATGGCATTGAAGCTCGTTTGGAGGTTAGTTAACACAATGTCCAAGGAAGGGCCAGAAGTATACAGAATGGTGTCTGCGTAGAGGTGGATCAGGGAATCGCCTGCAGAGCAACATCATTGATGTATACAGAGAAAAGAGTGTTGTGTTGTGTTCCTTTGTTTAGCAACCCCTACATTTAAATGCATCACTCCCAAATGTAGCTGACTGTCTTCTACAAGTTGTCCTCTAACCAGTGAGCTAAAATATATCTCCCATTTCCATGTGTTTTTTTAGTTGTGTTAGTTTCAACAGTGCGTTCCTTTGTTTAGCGACCCCTAAATTTAAATGCATCACTCCAAAGTGTAGCTGACTGTCTTCTGCAGGTTTTCCTCTAACCAGTGAGGTAAAATATATCTCCCATTTCCATGTTTTTTAGTTGTTGTTAGTTTCAACAGCACCTACAACCTGATTTCCCCCCTAATCGATATCAGTGATTTATTGCTACTTGTCAAAACAACAGTGTTTCTGGTGCTTGTGCAGTTTATAAGGTGCTTGTTTAAGTAATATGATTATTGTGGCAGATGTTTGTGTATATAGTACATTTTACATTTAGGTTTTCAATTTATCACAAACTGTTTCTGCATTTTGGACTATTGATTTGGACACGTTTAAACTGTGACATTGGGGATATCCCACCTAGCAAAATGTCGTTGAAAATAAGACTATGCCCGACGTACAATATAAGTTTGGTTTTAGTTGAAAGTATAAAAGAAAACTATTTCATTTCAACGTACTTGCAGCTTATACACATGGACGCAGTATAATAAATCGGTCTATAATCAATTTTATTAACAATCCTAATAAATTGAGTCATAAATATAAAATATATTTGTTGTCCTAAGGGGTAGGTGTTACAGTCTTTGGTTTTTCCATTTATGTTTCAAGGTTGGACTTTAGCACGTATAGCTCGTTAGCACGTATAGCTCGTAGCACGTATAGCTCGTAGCACGTATAGCTCGTCAGGACGTATAGCTCGTCAGCACGTATAGCTCGTCAACACGTATAGCTCGTCAGCACGTATAGCTCGTCAGCACGTATAGCTCGTCAGCACGTATAGCTCGTCAGCACGTATAGCTCGTCAGCACGTATAGCTCGTCAACACGTATAGCTCGTAGCACGTATAGCTCGTCAGCACGTATAGCTCGTCAGGACGTATAGCTCGTCAGCACGTATAGCTCGTCAGGACGTATAGCTCGTAGCACGTATAGCTCGTCAACACGTATAGCTCGTCAGCACGTATAGCTCGTCAGCACGTATAGCTCGTCAGCACGTATAGCTCGTCAGGACGTATAGCTCGTCAGGACGTATAGCTCGTCAACACGTATAGCTCGTTAACACGTATAGCTCGTCAGGACGTATAGCTCGTCAGCATCTATAGCTCGTCAACACGTATAGCTCGTTAGCACCTATAGCTCGTCAACACGTATAGCTCGTCAACACGTATAGCTCCTCAGCACCTATAGCTCGTCAACACGTATAGCTCGGTAGCACGTATAGCTCGTCAGCACGTATAGCTCGTCAGCACCTATAGCTCGTCAGCACCTATAGCTCGTCAGCACGTATAGCTCGTCAGCACGTACAGCACGTCAGCACCTATAGCTCGTCAACACGTATAGCTCGTCAGCACGTGTAGCTCATCAGGACGTATAGCTCGTCAGCACGTATAGCTCGTCAGCACGTATAGCTCGTTAGCACGTATAGCTCGTCAGCACGTATAGCTCGTCAGCACCTATAGCTCGTCAACACGTATAGCTCGTTAACACGTATAGCTCGTAGCTCGTCAGCACGTATAGCTCATCAGGACGTATAGCTCGTCAGCACGTATAACTCGTTAACATGTAGGACGCACTGATTGGTGTCACCTCGTTAGTCAGTATGTGTTACACCTGTGCTGGCTTGTCCATCTCGTTAGTGGGAAGGTGTTTCACCTGAGCTGGTCCAGGTTCTATTTAAGAGTGTCTGGCCCAGTGCTCCAGTTGTCTTGATAGATGTGGAGAGTCAACACCTTTAGTTGCTCCACCTTTTTGGTTTGCTTCCTGTCTTTAAGTTTGGTGTGGGTTTTTCTTTTGTTTGCCTCTTCTTGGGCAGATTTAGTGGGTCTCATGGTGGGTGTCTTTTATGTCCCAGTTGTTGTTACTCGTCAACTCTCAGTGGACACTCCCCATAGTGTCTTTCAGAGCCCCTTCTAAAACCCCACCTGTTTACTTGTTGTTGTCAGTGACTGAAAGATTAGTGGAATCTGTGTGGGTAGCTGGACAGGTAGGATGACTGACAGTGAAGGTGAACAGGTGGTCACGTGTCAGGTGACAGAAGAATGGATGAGACTGAGGCAGGAATTCCTTTAACCATAAAGTGGTATATTTACTGAGTAGTCTGTGCTGCATAACAAAAGAAACAAAATAACATGTATACAATCAAATTCATAATCACAAAGATCAAATCATAACAATCGTTCATTATTACCATAATTAGGGAATTCAACAATCCAGTTCATTAAGAAGTCGA
Organism: Salvelinus namaycush; assembly: GCF_016432855.1. NCBI lineage: Eukaryota > Metazoa > Chordata > Actinopteri > Salmoniformes > Salmonidae > Salvelinus > Salvelinus namaycush. The sequence continues at coordinate 76,192 of NW_024061670.1, read as the reverse complement.
TAGTACTAGTAACTAGTAGTAATCACCCGTGAGTCATTTAGGCTCTTAGCTATTTATCATAAATCATGAAATAAATACAAACAGTGAATGGTCATTCAATCTATAATCTCCTTTAGTTTGATATCAAAGTCGATCAGTTAACAAACAATGACATTTCTCATTTCACCCTTTCAATTGTCTTCATGTGTACATGTAATTAATTTAATTACATATTAACCATATCGATTGCATAATTGGCCTATGAGGATCCGTATGGCCGCGATCATTCACAATGTTTGAAGCGTGCGCTCCAAGCCGCGCTCCGCGATAATAACTACAAACAATAACTGATGGCCCACTCTCCCGATCGCAACAGATAGTTCAGATGAAAGGTAACAGAGTCGGTGGACTTACGTGGATTCATGGACGCACAGAACTTCTCAAGCAGACGGAGTTAAGGAAGAGAAAGCAGCGAGATCAGGCGATGGCTTTTTCCTCCTTTTATGTGGATGAGATCTGTCGGTCATTGCCACCTGACCTAATTAAAGCGCTCTGGCCCAGCTGAGTAAGTGGCCATGAATTAAAGGATTATTCCACCAACTCCATGGGCCTTTTCTACAGCCACCCTGGAAATTTGTTAAATTCCACACTCCTCAAAAAGGCTCATTGCTCCCGTCCTCCGTCATCTCAGGGAGAGGAATTAGTCGAGCAACTGGCCTAATATATGTCCGGTTCTTTACCTGGATCTCCACTGATCTAACGCGACCATCGGTCCCAGGCATGGTCTTAGTGATACGTCCCACCGGCCAGGAGGCTCGAGGCAGCTGAGGGTCCACCACCATTACTACTTGGCCAGTTTCCAGGCTGGCCATTTCTCTCCGCCATTTCCCTCTGTGCTGTAGGCTTGGTAGGTAATCCCGAATGAATCGGGCCCAGAAATGGTCAGCCAAGATCTGGCTGTGTCGCCACCGGCGTCTGCCAACGAGGTTGGTATCAGCATACATGGCTTGAGGAAGTGACGCATCTCGGCGTCCCATCAAGAGCATATTCGGTGTAACCGGATCGGGGTCAGCGATATCTGCAGAGAGATATCCCAAAGGTTTGGAGTTCAATATCCCTTCCACCTCTATCAGGACGGTCCGCAAGACAGTTTCAGTGACAGTTTGGTCCCCCAGGACGACTCGTAAGGCCGTCTTTACAGATTTGATCTCTCGCTCCCATGTTCCTCCAAAATGAGGAGCTCCTGGAGGGTTAAATTTGAATAAGATTTGTTGGTCCATCAGCTGATCCTGGAGGCTGGGTTCCATGGCTTGGAAGGCTTCCTCCAACCTGGCTTCTCCTGCCTTGAAGTTTGTGCCTCGGTCAGCCAGGATCTCGTAGGGTTTCCCCCGTCGGGAGATAAACCGCCGTAGGGCCATGAGGAAGGCTTCAGTATCCAAACTCTCCAGTAGGTCCAGGTGGACACACCTAGTCGTCAAACACTTGAATAGAATGCCCCAGCGCTTTTCCACTCGACGACCTAGCTTGATCGTCAAGGGGCCAAAGCAATCTACTCCTGTTGACCAGAAGGGTGGTTTGAGAAGGCGCAAGCGAGCAGGGGGTAAATCTGCCATTTTGGGCACAGTGGCTCCGGCCCGCCATCTCTGACATTCTACGCAGGCGTATTGGTGCTTACGAATGGCTCCTCGTCCTCCAAGTATCCAGTACTTCCGCCTCATCTCCCCATAGACCCTCTCTGGCCCTGGGTGGAGAAGCTTTTCATCATAACTCTTGATGAGGAGCCTGGTAAGAGGGTGTCTGGAGTCAAGGATAATTGGGTGGATAGCGTCGGGGTCCAAAACTTCTGCTCGGCGCAGCCTCCCTCCGACTCTGATCACTCCAAGGATTTGATCGTATTCTGGGGCGAGAGAGAGAAGACGGCTCTCCTTAGCAACTTCCCTACCAGCTTTCAGAGCTTTTAGCTCCTCAGGGAAGCTAACTGCTTGTGCATGCTGGAGGAGTAGTGTCTCTGCCGCGAGGGAGGTGGGTATAGAAGCCACCCCATCTGAGGTCTGGCTTGTGGCGGCGGTCAGATCCGGCAGTGTTTGGGATTGTGCTAGGTCAGGGAGAGCTGTTGTTGGTTCCGTAGAGATGCTGTAACATTGGGCGGACTTCCTTAACTCATGAGCTTCAATTGGTTGCGGAGGAGCCGCACGCCTGGGGGCTTTCGGCCACTCGTTCTCTGGTTGGGACAAGAATGGTGGTCCCAAGCTCCAGCGATGGGGTTGAGCCAGTTCCTTAAGGGTTTTACCGCGAGTAACATCATCAGCAGGATTGTTTATGCTATCAACATACCTCCAGTCCTGGACTTCTGTCAGGTCTTGGATTTCCGCAATGCGAGTTCCGACAAACACCTTATACCTGCAGGACTCCGATGTGAGCCAGGTCAATACAGTGGTCGAATCACTCCAGTAGATGACCCTTTGGATTGGCAAGGTGAGCTCGGCTCGCAAGGTAGAGGCCAACTGGGCTCCGGAAAGGGCAGCGCTGAGTTCCAGCCTAGGCATTGACAACTGCTTCTTGGGTGCGACCCTGGACCTGGCCATGACAAAGGAGACATGGGTGTGGCCTGCCTTATCCTTCACTCTTAGATAGGAAACCGCCCCATAAGCTCGTTCCGAAGCGTCACAGAACACATGCAATTCCAGGCATGATCCCAGTTGGTCAGCACAGGGTGGTACATAACATCTTGGCATTTGGACTTCAGAGAGCTCCGATAATTCTGTTTCCCAACAGATCCATCGTTCCACTAGGTCAGCCGGATGGATCGGTTCATCCCAGTCCCTCTTGGTTTGCCACAGGTCCTGGACTATGACTTTGGCCCGGGTTGTGTATGGCAGGATATACCCAAGGGGATCGTATTGACTGGCCAGTGTCCGATAGATGGTGCGCAGAGTGGGGGTTTCGGTACTCAGGGCTGAGCGGTGCTTGTACCCAAGGGTATCCGGTATGCAGCTCCATCTCAGTCCTAGAGTGGGCTCTTGTGGGTTAGCACCAGACTGCGATAGCCAGAGTTCACTGCTACTGGACCTAGCTTGTGGCGGGAGGTGCTGGATAACCTCCGCTCTGTTACTCGCCCACTGTCGGACCTCAAATCCCCCTTTGGACAGGAGATTCCGTACTTTATCGAGGAGTGCTTTCGCTTCAGCCGTGGATGGGATGCTCTGTAAGCAGTTATCCACATAGAAGGCATTTTCCACTGAATCCCATACTTCTGGGTCACTGTCTGGGTGCTCCCGTGCGTGTCTCTGCAGAGCGTATATGGCACAGCAAGGACTGCAGGTGGTGCCAAATGGGAGTACTTGCCATTCATAGATGGTGGGCTCTGCGTCTCGTTCCATATCTCGCCATATGAACCGGAGCAGTGTGGTGTCGGAAGGCAGTAGACGAATCTGATGAAACATGGCTTTGATGTCTCCACTGATGGCTGTAGAGTGCTGCCGGAACCGGAGAAGGACACCGAGCAAGGAAGGACCTAAGGTTGGTCCCGGGAGTAGACAGTCATTCAGGCTTTGACCAGCAGCTTGGAATGAACAGTTGAAGACAAGTCTGTACTTCCCACCATGTTGCTGGATAACATGGTGAGGGAGATACCAGGATTCGCTGAGTGGGTTTCCCTCTTCATGAGCGGTCACTTTTGTGACATAGCCTGCCTTCACAAGGTTATGAATCTCCCGGTTATGAACTTCAGCAAGCTCAGGATTCTTCACCAGGCGTCGCTCCGTTCCACGCAGTAGTGGGAGTACAGCCCGTGTGGTGGTTGCCAGAAGAGGATGGTTGGGCACCCGTAGCAGTGGGGTCGCGTACCTCTGAACGCCATCCAGTTCAGTGGTGGTGGTGGTGCGCTTCTCCAGGAGGTCTAATGCATAGGAGTCATGTTTTGAGCGGGTGACCTCCTCTAGCTTCCGGTTGGAGAAGGTGTCCATCTTCCAGAGCATCTCTACAATTTGAGAAGGTCACCCGCTCAAAACATGAGTCCAAATGCCAAGATGTTATGTACCACCCTGATATTTAAGGGACATTTATGTTTTCTTGCTGGGGAACGTAACAACAAACAATGGAGTAAAACATCATATTGTTAATATTTTAATCAAATGTAATTTTCTTAAAATGCTCACTAGTCTTCCATTTAATCTTGTTTTTACCCTTATGTTTGTTGTGTAGTAAATGTGAGATTTTGTAATTTCTTTCTTTCTGTGAAGCCATGCCTGAAATGTGCTGTATAAATAAAGCTTGATTTGAACATATTGCGAAACGAATGAACCCAATGACCGACCAACAGACTCTTGCAAAAGCAACACATATTTGGGGCAGCAGGTAGGCTAGTGGTTAGAGCGTAGGGCCAGTAACTGAAAATTTTGCTGGATCGAATCGCGAGCTGACAAGGTAAAAATCTGTCATTCTGCCCCTGAACAAGGCAGTTAACCCACGGTTCCCCTGTAGACCATCATTGTAAATATGAATTTGTTCTTCCCTAGTTAAATACACTAACATTTTTTTAGACAAAAAATATATATCTTGGTCCATCTTAGTATATCAAAAATAGTAGTAGTGGTTTAGTATCTCTTTTCAACCAACCCAGTGCATTAATAGTAGTAGTGGTTTAGTATCACTTTTCAACCAACCCAGTGCATTAGTAGTGGTTTAGTATCACTTTTCAACCATCCCAGTGCATTTATAGTAGTAGTGGTTTAGTATCACTTTTCAACCAACCCAGTGCATTAATAGTAGTAGTGGTTTAGTATCACTTTTCAACCAACCCAGTGCATTAATAGTAGTAGTGGTTTAGTATCTCTTTTCAATTCAGTTCATCTTCCACTATGTTAATATAGTTCATGGTATGTAATTTTAGTATCACTTTTTAACCAACCCAGTGCATTTGTTGAAAATGAAACATGTTGAAATCAGTATAACATCCGAGGATTCAACTATTAAACAAATAAATGGATCAAACAGATCAATCCCACTTTTCCAGCCTGCTGAAGGCGTGGTCGAGTGGTAAACACCACCCCCGGCTCTACCAGGGGCTTGAGGTGGTCTCCCACAGCTCTGCTGGTGGAGTGGTAAACACCACCCCCGGCTCTAACAGGGGCATGAGGTGGTCTCCCACAGCTCTGCTGGTGGAGTGGTAAACACCACCCCCGGCTCTACCGGGGGCTTGAGGTGGTCTCCCACAGCTCTGCTGGTGGAGTGGTAAACACCACCCCCGGCTCTACCGGGGGCTTGAGGTGGTCTCCCACAGCTCTGCTGGTGGAGTGGTAAACACCACCCCCGGCTCTACCGGGGGCTTGAGGTGGTCTCCCACAGCTCTGCTGGTGGAGTGGTAAACACCACCCCCGGCTCTACCGGGGGCTTGAGGTGGTCTCCCACAGCTCTGCTGGTGGAGTGGTAAACACCACCCCCGGCTCTACCGGGGGCTTGAGGTGATCTCCCACAGCTCTGCTGGTGGAGTGGTAAACACCACCCCCGGCTCTACCGGGGGCTTGAGGTGGTCTCCCACAGCTCTGCTTATGTCATGTTCTGTGGCCTTGTCGTTCCATTTCTTGACTGCCCCTGCAACACAGAAAGAAACACATTTAGTCATATTATATAAAACACTCAAAGTAATGGATATGGAGCATCTATGGCCTCAGTTACACCTGGCACCTAAATGTGACTTCTGTCATCTGATCAGTCCAAGCTGCATTCGTTTCAGATCTACCAGGATGGGCCTTTGACATAGTCTGGATGCAGTCAGGCCACTGAATATAAATAAGCAATGTAAAGAGATGGGGTGAATGAGTGGGGAAAAGTACATTTTTACACAAATTACCTTCATAATATCAAAGAACAAATGTGTGTGTCTGAGGGGAAATGCACTTTCATGCAGCCAAAAGGGGTGAGAAATTACACCAATATCAGTGGACAATTTGCACTAATGTAAATAAACATAGATGATGGAACATATTCCCTTTAGCTGACGTGATGAACCACTAAGGGGACAAAAATATTTACCATCTAAACCATGTGTGACCTCTCACCTCTTAGGCTGTAGAAGTGTTCTTCCTAACCAGTCCCTCAACAGCTCTCTGACTGAGCTCCACCCTCACTGGGTCTTCAGAGGAGAGGAAGGCTGAGGAGGGATGGAAGGATGAATGGATCAATCAGTCAATAAAGTGTAGAGCTGCTGTCTGACAAAATCACTATTTTTGTAGTTCATTTGAGTAAATAAGGCTTTATGACTGCTGAATACCAACTATCAATCACTTAGATTATGTATTTTCAGGTAGAAATATATCCTTGTTACGTCCCTAGCCCATTGAAGTTGACATTTAAAATGGTTACGGTAGAGACGTCCCAAGGATGCCGGATAGCATTGGAAACTACAACTCCCTACTACATCACACAGTTCAGGCTGGGTCTGATTAATCTCTGTGTTGTGAGGGAAAAATCTATGTTAACCTCTTTAAGTTTATATGACTTCTAATGTGTTGAAGGATCTCTTTAAGGTTGAGAAGTTTATGTGTATGTTTGTGTGGGTCTGTAACCACTCTGGACAGACAGGCCAAAGGCGCTCGGACCAATTCAGGGAACCGTTGATCTACTTCAGAGGAACTGTGTCTAGAGTGATTTCCTGTTGTTTTGACACCTCACTGGAAAACTAGAATAACTAGAAGCTGACTGCCCAGTTCAACATCAGTTCACCGTCTCACCTCATACTGTATTGGAGCAGCAGCAGCTGGCTGCCCAGTTCAACATCAGTTCACCGTCTCACCTCATACTGTATTGGAGCAGCAGCAGCTGACTGCCCAGTTCAACATCAGTTCACCGTCTCACCTCATACTGTATTGGAGCAGCAGCAGCTGACTGCCCAGTTCAACATCAGTTCACCGTCTCACCTCATACTGTATTGGAGCAGCAGCAGCTGACTGCCCTGTTCAACATCAGTTCACCGTCTCACCTCATACTGTATTGGAGCAGCAGCAGCTGACTGCCCTGTTCAACATCAGTTCACCGTCTCACCTCATACTGTATTGGAGCAGCAGCAGCTGACTGCCCGGTTCAACATCAGTTCACCGTCTCACGTCATACTGTATTGGAGCAGCAGCAGCTGACTGCCCGGTTCAACATCAGTTCACCGTCTCACCTCATACTCTATTGGAGCAGCAGCAGCTGACTGCCCGGTTCAACATCAGTTCACCGTCTCACCTCATACTGTATTGGAGCAGCAGCAGCTGACTTGATCGTTGATGCTAATCAGCATGTTTGAATCTGAGAGTAAATAGAGCCGACTACAACTCTAAAAATGAAGGGTTCAACTGGAGTTGTTCTCAGATCCCCTAAGAACGGTAGGGTTCTTGGCCAATGATAAACAGCCCCAAAAGGTTCTTCAAAGAACGTGTTAGAAGGTGGGTTCATCGAGGAACCTCCGTTGTTGCTGGACTTCTTCCGGGAACTTCGCAATTACAACTGAAAACGATGGTGACAAGTTTGGATGCGACAACAAGTTAAAAAGGTTAAGTTGGGTTGATGTTTGGCTCTGAATATGTCTAGAAATAATTATAATAATAATAATATAACATAATAATTAATAACGAAGACAATGATGGTTTTCTGTGAATATCTTCCATAACGTTACTATAGTTAATTACCGTAAATATTAGAAAGCCGGGTTTTACCGTCGGCGTTGTATGAGCTACAGTACAGTACCGTTATCTAGCTAGCTAACGTTATGTCCTAACTAGGCAGAACTAGGTTTGGATTATTTCCCTCAACTATATTATTTCACATATATTGTATATTGTTTCCATAAAGCCAACATGGCTTTACACTCATTAACGTAAGTTTCCAATCTAGAGCAGTTCTTACTTTTGTGATAATGAACTAGCTAAAGTTAACTAACTAACTAACTAACTAAGGACGGTGACCTGTCCAGACGAGATGTTACAACGAACTGAATCGTCAATGGAGGTCTTCCTCTTTATATAGCCTGCTACAGCATGCAATACTATTAACTCACAAGGGGGCATAACGTTACATGTACAATACTATCCCATTTTGGAAACGTTAGATGGACAATACTATCCCATTTTGGAAACGTTACATGTACAATACTATCATCAAATCAAATCAAGTTTATTTTATATAGCCCTTTGTACATCAGCTAATATCTCGAAGTGCTGTACAGAAACCCAGCCTAAAACCCCAAACAGCAAGCAATGCAGGTGTAGAAGCACGGTGGCTAGGAAAAACTCCCTAGAAAGGCCAAAACCTAGGAAGAAACCTAGAGAGGAACCAGGCTATGAGGGGTGGCCAGTCCTCTTCTGGCTGTGCCGGGTGGAGATTATAACAGAACATGGCCAAGATGTTCAAATGTTCATAAATGACCGGCATGGTCAAATAATAATCAGGAGTAAATGTCAGTTGGCTTTTCATAGCCGATCATTAAGAGTATCTCTACCGCTCCTGCGGTCTCTAGAGAGTTGAAAACAGCAGGTCTGGGACAGGTAGCACGTCCGGTGGACAGGTCAGGGTTCCATAGCCGCAGGCAGAACAGTTGAAACTGGACCAGCAGCAAGGCCAGGTGTACTGGGGACAGCAAGGAGTCATCATGCCCGGTAGTCCTGACGCATGGTCCTATGGCTCAGGTCTGCCGAGAGAGAGAGAGAAAGAAAGAGAGAAGGAGAGAATTAGAGAGAGCATACTTAAATTCACACAGGACACCGGAGAAGTACTCCAGATATAACCAACTGACCCCAGCCCCCCGACACATCAACTACTGCAGCATAAATACTGGAGGCTGAGACAGGAGGGGTCAGGAGACACTGTGGCCCCATCCGATGATACCTCCGGACAGGGCCAAACAGGAAGGATATAACCCCACCCACTTTGCCAAAGCACAGCCCCCGCACCACTAGAGGGATATCTTCAACCACCAACTTTCAATCCTGAGACAAGGCCGAGTATAGCCCACAAAGATCTCCACAACAGCACCAACCCAGGGTGGGGCGCCAACCCAGACGTTACATGAACAATACTATCCCATTTTGGAAACGTTACATGTACAATGCTATCCCATTTTAGAAACGTTACCTGGACAATACTATCCCATTTTGGAAACGTTACATGTACAATACTATCCCATTTTGGAAACGTTACATGGAAAATACTATCCCATTTTGGAAACGTTACATGTACAATACTATCCCATTTTGGAAACGTTACATGGACAATACTATCCCATTTTGGAGACGTTACATGGACAATACTATCCCATTTAGGAAACGTTACATGTACAATACTATCCCATTTTGGAAACGTTACATGGACAATACTATCCCATTTTGGAAACGTTACATGGACAATACTATCCCATTTTGGAAACGTTACATGGACAATACTATCCCATTTTGGAAACGTTACATGTACAATACTCTCCCATCTTTTTTTTTTGCTTGAATGTGATGTTATGCCTGTATGCCAGTACTGTTACTGTATTGGCTAGTGCTTTCTCCAATATGTTCTTCTATTTTGCATTCAATTGTATGTATATGCCATTTAACTTTCAATATTTATTTAATATATATATTTAAATGCTTGACACATTTTCTATTCCTTTGAAATTCTTATAGGACAGAACATGGACACAATGCAATTGAGATCAAGAAGAAGGTACAAATATGTTGTAGGACAGCTGCATTTGAAGTGTACATTTAACCTACATAGCAGTCAATACAAACTGAAATCTCTTACCATACAAATGTGTGCAAATGATCTTTTCAGATCTTCTCAGAAATTAATCAAGTCCATGGAATGGATATAGACAAAAAGATAATTCAAGGACCATCAGAGGTCGAGAGGCAAGGCAGGGGTGAGGACATCATCCTGCTATGTTGACAGTCCCTGAAGGACAATACAGAAGAGGGATTTTCTCTTATTCCTTCCCTTTCTCTAATGTATTTTGTAATAAAATTAGCAAGTGTAGTAAGGTCATTGCTTTACTTTACTAGGACTGGAGACCACAGCAGCGATTCTTTTCAGATCTTCTCAGAAATGAATCAAGTCCAGGGAATGGATATGAGAGTGAAATCCCGCTGGCCTTTGAAGGCGAGAACATCCACGCCCTCGAGGACATCCCTATGCGACTTGGGGCTCTGCTACGGCTGTATTTTTTATTTCAGTGTCAGGATGGCGCTAGGTTGCCCGCAACCGACCAATGATAGATGTGTTTGAGTCGACTGACTCTCAGATCATCCTCCACTGACTCGGCCCTGTCTACACCTCCAAGGTGACCCCCCTCACACTGGAATACACACTCAGAGCCTCCTGCCCCGGCCCTGTTTACACCTCCAAGGTGACCCCCTCACACTGGAATACACACTCAGAGCCTCCTGACTGGGCCCTGTTTACACCTCCAAGGTGACCCCCTCACACTGGAACACTCAGAGCCTCCTGACTGGGCCCTGTTTACACCTCCAAGGTGCCCCCCCCTCACACTGGAAAACACACTCAGAGCCTCCTGACTGGGCCCTGTTTACACCTCCAAGGTGACCCCCCTCACACTGGAATACACACTCAGAGCCTCCTGCCCCGGCCCTGTTTACACCTCCAAGGTGACCCCCTCACACTGGAATACACACTCAGAGCCTCCTGACTGGGCCCTGTTTACACCTCCAAGGTGACCCCCTCACACTGGAACACTCAGAGCCTCCTGACTGGGCCCTGTTTACACCTCCAAGGTGCCCCCCCCCTCACACTGGAAAACACACTCAGAGCCTCCTGACTGGGCCCTGTTTACACCTCCAAGGTGACCCCCCTCACACTGGAAAACACAATCAGAGCCTCCTGACTGGGCCCTGTTTACACCTCCACACAGGAATACACACTCAGAGCCTCCTGACTGGGTCCTGTTTACACCTCCACACAGGAATACACACTCAGAGCCTCCTGACTGGGTCCTGTTTACACCTCCAAGGAGCCCCCCTCACACAGGAATACACAGTCAGAGCCTCCTGACTGGGCCCTGTTTACACCTCCACACAGGAATACACAGTCAGAGCCTCCTGACTGGGCCCTGTTTACACCTCCACACAGGAATACACACTCAGAGCCTCCTGACTGGGCCCTGTTTACACCTCCACACAGGAATACACACTCGGAGCCTCCTGACTCGGCCCTGTTTACACCTCCACACACTCAGAGTGCCTTTGAGTCGACTGACTCTCAGATCATCCTCCACTGACTGGGCCCTGTTTACACCTCCAAGGTTCCCCCCTCACACAGGAATACACACTCAGAGCCTACGAGGATTTTCTAAAAACTACATTTTGCGTGTTTCGCTGACCTCTTTTTTTAAAACTAGGTTTGAGATGTGGTATCCACTCTACTCGCTGCCTCTCAGATCAAAGGTGGGTCCATCTGCTCCATTCTCAAAGTGTGGTCTCCCTGAGATCCCAAGTTTGAGGGATCCCTGGTGCACCATTTACCCAGGTCGTCAGGAGCGGTCACCAAGTGAAGATTAACATCCCCATCGCCAAATGTGGTTAATTTCTTTAATATCAAATGGAGACAAACTTATCACACAAGTCACAGTTAAATCTAAATATTTATTCACTTATTAATAAGGGAGCAGGTCAATACAACACACAAATATAAAGTGAATCAATTTAGTGCTCTACGATAATGATGGCTGGTCAACAAATCACCCCCAGATGATTCGTTGAGAGCCACGATACAAAGGTATTTTACAGCCAAGATGCCCCCTTTCAACCTACATGACCGACAATAGATGTATAGAACGGGTCACAAGGTTAAGATTTGTATGAAGTATACTTATAATACTCAGCAAACAGTATCTGCTGTAAAAACAGTACTCTTTGTGTAGAGACCAAGGTCTGGCCCTGGGGTCATCTCTCCCTGGTACCATATAGAACAGAAACATTAACTCATGCTCTGGAATGCGGTCTCTTTAGGTTTTATCACCCAAAAGACATTGTAAATCTCCTGTCAGTGTTTTCTCCCAGAGGCCCATCCTCAGTAGAACACACAGACACAATAGTTCTAAGAACCCTCTATTCTGTTGCATAAAACAACCATTTGATGCAATAAAAGTATTATAACATAATATTGCAGTATTGCTCTCAGTGTCCACTGAAAGTTGACTAGTAACAACAACTGGGACCTAAAAGACACCCACCATGAGACCCACTAAATCTGCCCAAGAAGAAGCAAACAAAAGAAAAAAATCCACACCAAACTTAAAGACAGGAAGCAAACCAAAAAGGTGGAGCAACTAAAGGTGTTGACTCTCCACATCTATCAAGACAACTGGAGCACTGGGCCAGACACTCTTAAATAGAACCTGGACCAGCTCAGGTGAAACACCTTCCCACTAACTAGATGGACAAGCCAGCACAGGTGTAACACATACTGACTAACGAGGTGACACCAATCAGTGGGTCCTACGTGCTAACGAGCAAGACGTGCCAAAGTCCAACCTCAAAACATAAATGGAAAAACCAAAAGCTTAAGAGAATGCTCACCACCAACAGAAAACAACTTCCATGTCACATTAGAATCAACTACAATGCTTCATCATCACCAATATAAACATGGTGTCTGTCTAACAACAACTAAAAACAATATTTATTTTTCCCACAGAGAAACCTAAAACTCACTAACTTCTAGAACTCTCGTCCCCTTGAAACGAGCCCAAACAAAACTCATCTCCAATACGGAAAAACAGTCAAAATAAATTGTGATCCATGGCAACGCACTGGCTAAACGCAAAACATTTTGACTGCCCCCCTTGAGACAATCAGCAACCAGGTTGTTCTCACCACAGACATGTCTGATTTCAAGAGGAAACTCCTGCAATATCCGTAGTAACTTTCCACCTCACTGCAGAGCTTCTCCCTCTTTTCAGGGTTCACTAGATAGGCATGTTGTTGGATCGGGGCCCAGTCCCCAATGTCATGCTCTAGTACATTTGGTTTGGCACATGTGAAAATGAACCCTGATATTCTAAAAACAGGGCAACAATGTCAATATAATTGTACCCAAAAAACTGTCAGTTGGTTGCATGAATAATTTTCATTACTAAATGTTACATGAAATGTAAATATGAAATATTTGATTGCATAGTATTATTTTCAACGGCTTTTCAATTACATTTTGCTAGGTGGGATAGCCCCCATGTCAAAACACAGTTTTAACATGTCCAAATCAATAACCAATATGCAGAAACAGTTTGGGATAAATTGAAAACCTAACATGTGGTATATACACAAACTTCTGCCACAATAATCATATTACTTAAACAAGCTCCTTAAAAACTGCACAAGCACCAGAAACATTGTTGTTTTGACAAGTAGCAATAAATCACTGATATCGATTAGGGGGGAAATCAGGTTGTAGGTGCTGTTGAAACTAACATCTAAAATAACACATGGAAATGGGAGATATATTTTAGCTCACTGGTTAGAGGACAACCTGCAGAAGACAGTCAGCTACATTTTGGAGTGATGCATTTAAATGTAGGGGTCACTAAACAAAGGAACGCAACACTTATTTGTCACAACTCATCGATATTATGTTGAAATCAGTTGATTCTGGGAATAATGTGTACATCACTGGTTAGAGAACAACTCTTTTTTTGTTTGTCACTTTGTGTTAAATCATATAAATAATACTCTTTCAATTCAGAGCCTGGATTTCCCCCAATGAGCCTAATATCCATATCATGTTGAAATCAATTGATAAGGGGGCAAACGTTTAGGGTTCTACATTGTGACATTCTGACTGCAGAGTATATTAATATACTATATATTAAAACATTCTACATTGAGACATTAAAATACTCCTACTACAATGTTAAAACATTCTACATTGTGACATTAATTCATTGATATCATGAAACAACTCCTTCATATATACATTTTCTGATGTTTGATCAGAGATCTTTTATCAGATTATCTCTGGTCACAGCTAAGCGGTTTCTCACCTGTGTGTGTTCTCTGGTGTATAGTTAGATAGCTAGAAGAAGAAAAACTCTTCCCACATTGATTACAGCTATATAGTTTCTCTCCTGTGTGTGTTCTCTGATGTATATTTAGATAGCTAGAAGAAGAAAAACTCTTCCCACATTGATCACAGCTAAATGGTTTCTCTCCTGTGTGTATTCTCTGGTGCACTGTCAGAGCGCTAGAATTACTCAAACTCTTCCCACACTGATTACAGCTATAAGGTTTCTCTCCTGTGTGTGTTCTATGGAGTATAGTTAGATAGCTAGAAGAAGAAAAACTCTTCCCACATTGATCACAGCTAAACGGTTTCTCTCCTGTGTGTATTCTCTGGTGCACTGTCAGATCTCCAGATTGAATAAAACTCTTCCCACATTGACCACAGCTAAAAGGTTTCTCTCCTGTGTGTGTTCTATGGTGTATAGTTAGATAGCTAGAAGAAGAAAAACTCTTCCCACATTGATCACAGCTAAACGGTTTCTCTCCTGTGTGTATTCTCTGGTGCACTGTCAGATCTCCAAATTGACTAAAACTCTTCCCACATTGATCACAGCTATAACGTTTCTCTCCTGTGTGTGTTCTCTGGTGTGAAGTCAGCTGGCTAGATGTAGTAAAACTCTTCCCACATTGACCACAGCTATAAGGTTTCTCTCCTGTGTGTGTTCTCAGGTGTACAGTCAGCTGGCTGGATTTAGCAAAACTCTTCCCACATTGATCACAGCTATATGGTTTCTCTCCTGTGTGTGTTCTCTGGTGTTCAGTCAGATGGCTAGATTTAACAAAACTCTTCCCACATTGAGCACAGCTATATGGTTTCTCTCTTGTGTGAATTCTTTGATGTATTTTAAGTTTTACTGAGGAGTTTAATCTCTTCCCACAGTCAGAGCAGCAGTGAGTTATCTTCCCTGTGGATCTCTGCGGGTGTTTCTTGAGGTGTTCTGATGTGGAGAGACTCTTCTCTGACCCTTCAGCATCATGTTGTTGTTGAGGCTCCCCAGAGGATCCACGATAGTCCCGTATCTCTCCTGTGTGAACAACAAAGTCAGACAGACGGTTTAAGGCCCACAACAGCAGAAATCCACTGTTTATTTGAGGTAAAAGGTGAAGCCCAGAGCGTACCCATGAAGTTGTACAACAATTGATGTCTGTTAAATAATTTTACAATTTTCTTAAGACAGTCAAGACCTAAGCAGTGTGCCAGACGACCTTTGGTCTCCAAAAAAGGACCCCTCTGTGTTCTGTGCTAAAATTGCAGCGATGCACATGCATTGTAATTGTAAGGTTCGTTTGAATCTCCTGCTTAATATGTTTGTGTTATTGTCGCAAATCAACTGCTTTATACTGAAACACTTCAACCAGTAAAATGTTCTTTAGCTAGCTTTGCCATCAGCCTGAAACTGAGGGTTTGTACATTAAGTGTTTAACAAATTGGCCCATAACTTCACCTAACAACAACATAGACCTACTGTAGGACCCATAACTTCACCTAACAACAACACAGACCTACTGTAGGACCCATAACTTCACCTAACAACAAGATAGACCTACTGTAGGACCCATAACTTCACCTAACAATAACATAGACCTACTGTAGGACCCATAACTTCACCTAACAACAACATAGACCTACTGTAGGACCCATAACTTCACCTAACAATAACATAGACCTACTGTAGGACCCATAACTTCACCTAACAACAACATAGACCTATGACTATAAATAATTTAATATTTACAGGTGAAACATGGAAACTAAAATGTCTTTGTCATGACATTTCATAACCTGATCACCAGATAATTTTGTGAATAATCCCAC
Organism: Salvelinus namaycush; assembly: GCF_016432855.1. Lineage (NCBI taxonomy): Eukaryota > Metazoa > Chordata > Actinopteri > Salmoniformes > Salmonidae > Salvelinus > Salvelinus namaycush. The sequence continues at coordinate 60,358 of NW_024061670.1, read as the reverse complement.
TAGGCTACTCTGTATTGTGATGTCATTCTAAATGTCCTGAATAACGGAAAATAGCTCTGTGTGTTGTACAATAGTCCATCCATCAAGGAACAGTTCTCTACACATTATGAGCAAAGTATCTCTGTGTCCAAACAGACTAACGAGAACCTACTGTAAATCAAGCAGACAATAACACAATATAAACATCAATTTGTTAGGGATGTTGGATCCAACGTGGAGCACGGCATAACGGTCTTTACCAGAGTAATGAATGAAGAAGCACTTTGGTTGTTGTTGCATGTCGTGATGTTTGTCATGTGACTGGCATTCAGAAAATGATTTCCTGGATCAGCTGATGATAGTTGAGCATGTGACTGTTACTAAATTGCTACAGTATTAAGAATTATGTGTAATTATTGAACCAGTTATATGCATATCATATTTTCTGGGCCCGAGTAGCAGGCAGTTTAATTTGGGCACGCTTTTCATCCAAAATTCCAAATGCTGCCCCCTACCCTAGAGAAGTTAAGCTCGAGATCTTGGGTCTCGACCCCGCCCTGTGCAACTGGGTCCTGGACTTTCTGACCGGCTGCCCCCAGGTGGCGAAGGTAGGAAACAATATCGTCACCCCGTTGATCCTCAACACTGGGGCCCCACAAGGGTGCGTTCTGAGCCCTCTCCTGTACTCCCTGTTCACCCACGACTGTGTGGCCATGCACGCATCCAACTCAATCATCAAGTTTGCAGACAACGCTACAGTGGTCGGCTTGATTACCAACAATGACGAGACGACCTACAGGGAAGAGGTGAGGGCACTCGGAGTGTGGTGTCAGGAAAATAACCTCTCACTCAACATCAACAAAACAAAAGGAGAAAAGGAGATGATCGTGGACTTCAGGAAACTGCAGAGGGAGCACCCCCCCCACCCCCCCCCCCCCCTATCCACATCGACGGGACAGTAGTGGAGAAGGTGGAACGTTTTTAGTTCCTCGGCGTACACATCACAGACAAACTGAAATGGTCCACCCACACAGACAGTGTGGTGAAGAAGGCGCAACAGCGACTCTTCAACCTCAGGAGGCTGAAGAAATTTGTCTTGTCACCGAACACACTCACAAACTTTTACAGATGCACAATCGAGAGCATCCTGTCGGGCTGTATCACCGCCTGGTATGGCAACTGCACCGCCCTCAACCACAAGACCCTCCAGAGGGTGGTCCGGTCTGCACAAGGCATCACCGGGGCAAACTACCTGCCCTCCAGGACACCTACACCACTCGATGTCACAGGAAGGCCAAAAAGATCATCAAGGACAACAACCACCTGAGCCACTGCCTGTTCACACCGCTATCATCCAGACGGCGAGGTCAGTACAGTTGCATCAAAGCTGGGACCGAGAGACTGAAAAACAGCTTATATCTCAAGGCCATCAGACTGTTAAACAGCCATCACTAACATAGAGAGGCTGCTGCCAACATACAGACTCAATCTCTGGCCACTTTAATAAATGGACTTAATAAAAGGTATCTCTAGTCACTTTAAATAACGCAACTTTAATAATGTTCACATATCCTACATTACTCTCATATGTATATACAGTATATGTATATACTCATATGTATATACAGTATTCTATACCATCTACTGCATCTGCCTATGACGCACGGCCATCGCTCATCCATGTATTTATATGTACATATTCTTATTCATCCCTTACATTTGTGTGTATAAGGTAGTTGTTGTGAATTTGTTAGATTACTTGTTAGATATTACTGCATTGTTGGAACTAGAAGCACAAGCATTTCGCTACAGTCACATTAACATCTGCTAACCATGTGTATGTGACCATTAACATCCGCTAACCGTGTGTATGTGACCATTAACATCCGCTAACCATGTGTATGTGACCATTAACATCTGCTAACCATGTGTATGTGACCATTAACATCTGCTAACCATGTGTATGTGACCATTAACATCCGCTAACCATGTGTATGTGACCAATAACATCCGCTAACCATGTGTATGTGACCAGTAACATCTGCTAACCATGTGTATGTGACCAATAACATCTGCTAACCATGTGTATGTGACCAATAACATCTGCTAACACTGTTTATGTGACCATTAACATCCGCTAACCATGTGTATGTGACCATTAACATCCGCTAACCATGTGTATGTGACCATTAACATCCGCTAACCATGTGTATGTGACCAATAACATCTGCTAACCATGTGTATGTGACCATTAACATCTGCTAACCATGTGTATGTGACCATTAACATCTGCTAACCATGTGTATGTGACCATTAACATCTGCTAACCATGTGTATGTGACCATTAACATTAACATCCGCTAACCATGTGTATGTGACCATTAACATCTGCTAACCATGTGTATGTGACCATTAACATCCGCTAACCATGTGTATGTGACCATTAACATCCGCTAACCATGTGTATGTGACCATTAACATCCGCTAACCATGTGTATGTGACCAGTAACATCTGCTAACCATGTGTATGTGACCATTAACATCTGCTAACCATGTGTATGTGACCAGTAACATCTGCTAACCATGTGTATGTGACCAGTAACATCTGCTAACCATGTGTATGTGACCAGTAACATCTGCTAACCATGTGTATGTGACCAGTAACATCTGCTAACCATGTGTATGTGACCAGTAACATCTGCTAACCATGTGTATGTGACCATTAACATCCGCTAACCATGTGTATGTGACCAGTAACATCTGCTAACCATGTGTATGTGACCATTAACATCTGCTAACCATGTGTATGTGACCAGTAACATCTGCTAACCATGTGTATGTGACCATTAACATTAACATCCGCTAACCATGTGTATGTGACCATTAACATCTGCTAACCATGTGTATGTGACCATTAACATCCGCTAACCATGTGTATGTGACCATTAACATTAACATCTGCTAACCATGTGTATGTGACCATTAACATCCGCTAACCATGTGTATGTGACCATTAACATCCGCTAACCATGTGTATGTGACCATTAACATCCGCTAACCATGTGTATGTGACCATTAACATTTGATTTGCCCTGACCCCGCAAGATGTGTCAGTTTTGTCAATTTATTCATTGTCTTTTGTTTGAGACCCTCCTGTCAAGGTTGAGTAAGGACTAGTCTACCTGGTTACACATATAGAAGTAGGACTAGTCTACCTGGTTACACATATAGAACTAGGACTAGTCTACCTGGTTACACATATAGAAGTAGGACTAGTCTACCTGGTTACACATATAGAAGTAGGACTAGTCTACCTGTCCTGAGCACAAATGTAGGCCTATAAATGTGCCCATTTGGGAATGTCTGATAGTATTTCTGATTGTCTTAACGCACCACCACTAATAAGTTGTGGAGCCTCTCAAAGCACATTTCTCTTCAACTCTAACAGCATGTAAACAAAGTCTAAACAAAATCAATTGCAAATGAGAATAACTCCTCAAAGTATTTGAAAAACATTTTCAGCTCTCGCCCTTTCGATAACCACTCGGCACAAAATGGAAAAATGTAATGCGCTGATCCAGTGGAAATGTCAAAACACCTGATTACTTCTTATCCCTTTCACAAATAGCCTACAGCTGTGTCGGTCGAGAACTCACTGGCACGGGAAACTGAGGGCCCAGAATATTTTGTACAATGTTGCAAGTTCGTTATAGACAGGCCATGTGATTTATAGGACAGTTATTTGCAATGTTTTCATTTGTTGGCTTTATGTAGGCTATTTTTACATAGTTGGCAATGGCAATAAAAGTTACTTTTATTTAGATAGAATGTAGATTAATCACAGACAATGATTTTGAGATACTATTATAAATGAAATGAAACTGTTCCAGTAAAATGAACATATGAAAATCATAACTGGCACCAGATCAGTAGAAATGGTAAGATACATTTGCACTCCAAATGTAGGTTGCTGACTGCTTGTGTAGCCTATTACCAGCAACGTCAGAATGTATGAAGGCCAGCAGGAGGAGGTGGCTCAGGAAGAGTTTATTCTCTTCTGGTTGGGCGATATTGATGTAATGGCATGAAAATAAATGCTGAATATTATACAATGATTTATCAACAGCTCTAACAATTTGACCCTACAGGAAATCTACACTGGCAATTCTAGAATATACTATATAGCCTAGAAACCTGGTTAAACTATCATTATGACATCATGGATGAATTCTAGAATATACTATATATCCTAGAAACCTGGTTAAACTATCATTATGACATCATGGATGAATTCTAGAATATACTATATAGCCTAGAAACCGGTTAAACTATCATTATGACATCATGGATGAATTCTAGAATATACTATATAGCCTAGAAACCTGGTTAAACTATCATTATGACATCATGCGTGGCCAGTCCTTGTATTCATAGTGTAGTGAATTCAGGGGGCAGCCCTGAGCTGAACTCAAACCTGGGTCCAGCGACTGTCAAGCCAACACCTTATAACTGTTTTGCCAAGATGTCTGAACTTCTTGACGAGGTCGCTAGGTTTTCGGTTACGGTTGATACAATAGCTTTCTCTATGAATTTGAGAGTGGTTACATTTCTCCAGACCCCATCCCAGCCCCCATCCCTCAGCTGTTTACCAAACCAAGTCTCTGGGCAGCCATTTTGTTGCTGTTTAAATACTAGGTTGTCCCTTTAAAAAAGCCACACAAGAATCAATCAACCAATAACAAAGCTGTAATTCCACCACTATTTTGCTAATAAGATGATGGATGGTCTGGAGAAATGTAACTACTTTCACATTAATTGACAGACCTATGGATGCAAGGACTGACCATCCATGATATCAACATTATAGTTTTAACCATGTTGAGGCTATACAGTGTTGATTTACATTGTTGCTAAACATTGGAGTAAAAAAAGCTTATTTGGGGTTCTGATGGGGTACAACAGTTGAACTCAGCTCATGAGGCATGTGTTATGTTCTTCAAGAAACAATGGCTATAAATAAATAATTTAAAAGTCAAAATATGGATGTAGCAATTGCAGATTTCCCCTTTAACACCAAACATCAGTTCAACAACTGCAGAGTTTGTACCTCTGTATTTAAGACAGTACTTACCAGTGGTAATCATGGCCCGGTTTCTCAAAACCATCTTATGGCTAAGTTCATCTTTAGAACCACTGGATGCCTTAAATTGCGTTTGGGAAATCGGGCCCAGATATCCAGTTTCTTCCTCCTCTTCTTCCGATGAGACCGTAAACTCCCCATCCTCCGCTTTCACTTCAAAAACTGAATCCTCCTCATCTTTTACTGTAACACCCTCCTCCTCTTTCACTCTGAACGCCTCTTCTTTCACTGTAACGTCTTCCTCTTCTTTCACTGAAACGTCTTTCTCTTCTTCTTTCAGGGTAACAACCTCACCCTCTACTTGTTTTTGTATTGTAACATCCTTTAACACCAAACATCCTTCCAGTTCTCTGCTGCCAGTGACTGGAGCGAATTTCAAAAATCGCTGAAGCTGGAGACTTATATTTCCCTCACCAACTTTAAACATCAGCTATCTGAGCAGCTAACCGATCGCTGCAGCTGTACATAGACCATCTGTAAATAGCCCACCCAATCTCCCTACCTCATCCCCAAACTGTTTTATTTACTTTTCTGCTCTTTTGCACACCAGTATCTCTACTTACACATCATCTGCTCATTTATCACTCCAGTGTTAATCTGCTAAATTGTAATTCTTCACTACTATGGCCTATTTATTGCCTACCTCCTCATGCCTTTTGCACACACTATATATAGACTCTCTTTTTTCTACTGTCATTGACTTGCTTATTGTGTTATTGGCTTGTTTATTGTATGTTATTCCATGTGTAACTCTGTGTTGTTGTCTGTGTCACACTGCTTTGCTTTATCTTGGCCAGGTCGCAGTTGCAAATGAGAACTTGTTACTATGGCCTATTTATTGCCGTGCCTCCTTACTCCATTTGCACACTCTGTATTTCGATGTTTCTATTTTGTTATTGACTCTACGTTTGTTTATTCCACGTGTAACTCTGTTTTTTTGTCTCACTGCTTTGCTTTATCTTGGCCAGGTCGCAGTTGTAAATGAGAACTTGTTCTCAACTGGCCTACCTGGTTAAACTATCATTATGACATCATGGCCTACCTGGTTAAACTATCATTATGACATCATGGCCACCTGGTTAAACTATCATTATGACATCATGATCACCTGGTTAAACTATCATTATGACATCATAGCCACCTGGTTAAATAAAGGTGAAATAAAAAAAATTAAACATCAGTTCAACAACTGCAGAGTTTGTGTCTCTGTTTTTAAGACAGTACTTACTTGTGTTAATCAGGGAACGGTCTCTCAAAACCATATTATGGCTAAGTTCATCCTTAGAACCATTGGATGCCTTAAGATGCGTTTGGGAAACCGGGCCCAGATATCCAGTTTCCTCCTCCTCCTCTTTCACCCAAAAAGCTGCATCCTCCTCCTCTTCTTTTACTGTAAAATCTTCTGCCTCTTTAACTCTGAACGCATCTTCCTCTTCTTTCACTGAAACGTCTTTCTCTTCTTTTTTCACGGTAACAGCCTCCCCCTCTAATTCTTGTTTTACTGTGATATCCTCCTCTTCCTTCTCCTCTTTCACCAGAGCTCCTTTCTCCGTCCAGCAGTCCTCCTCTTCATTAACAAGAGAGTAGTTTAGTGACCTCATGGTTGGAGATGTTAGCTAGCTAGGCTAATGCTAACTTAACCAGTCCGCTAGATGAATAAAAACAATACCGTAAATATGAAATTAAAACGGATAACTAACTATACGACAGAAGTGGGTTTAAAATATGGTGGCTAATATACACTAAAGCGTCTAAAGAGCTTTATTGGTTGGTCTATTTTGTCTAGCAAGCTACCGATGTGGCTGACGAACTGTTGCTGCTGTTGAAAGAAGCGATCCGTCCACTAGATTATACGTCACACTAACAGCATAACCTAAAAGTCTTATACGTCACACCAACAGCCTTGAAATCTCACTCCCCAGACCGCCATCTGCTGAATGGAGTGGGTAACGCAGTTGAGTAAAATGTCAATTTCATTTTCAGACAAAAAGGAGGTAGGAATCAGGGACGTAGCTAGTCCTAAAATATTAATTAGCCTCCCCCCTAAATAAATCAATATCAGTCAATATATTTTTTCTGTGATTTCTCATTTTCGTCAACCGTTCCATCGCATCTTAAACTTCTTACAAGGCCGGTACTAGGACCGGGGGAGGCTGCTGCTGCACTAGTGACTGTTAGACTTTCTTCAGCAAAGATATACTAGGAGAGAGGGGAACCCCTACACAGAACTGAACTGAATCAAAGATGGCGAACAGAAATGCTAGAAGAGAGGGGTACCCCTACACAGAACTGAACTGAATCAAAGATGGCGGACAGAAATACTAGGAGAGGGGTACGCCTACACTAGAACTGAACTGAATCAAAGATGGCGGACAGAAATACTAGAAGAGAGGGGAACCTCTACACAGAACTGAACTGAATCAAAGATGGCGGACAGAAATACTAGGAGAGAGGGGTACGCATACACTGAACTGAATCAAAGATGGCGAACAGAAATACTAGGAGAGAGGGGAACCCCTACACAGAACTGTAGGATGGAAGCAACTATAAGGAATTATAACGTCATAAAAAATCATGCAAAAACATGTACAGTTGACAGGAATGTTAGTTCATGTAGAGACAAACGATTATGCATTTTTTTTACATAAAATTAATTTACGAAAATCGTGATTTAGCCAGCTAGCCAGCTAACATTAGCCAGATAGCTGACTAGCTTTATGTTGTGACATGAGTATGAGTGACATGAGACATGAGTATGAAATTGTAATTCTGGTTGTTTTAGGAACTCCTGAAACAACCAGCAAACCAGGCTGTCGTTTTGGGAAACAGTGGATGTATAGAATCTAGCTAGCTGAAGAATTTACTGCAAATTGAATGTACAATTTTGTAAGCTTTCCTTGCTGATATTTGCCACGCAGATAGATGAAATCACGTAGCTAGCTATGTTCTTGCTTATTGTGCAGTGGATGATTAAAATCCCTGTATGCCCATGGATGTGTAGCTAGCTATCTAGCCGATCTGTGTATGGACCCAAACGTTTGGTATACATATTAGTTCAGAACCTAGCTATGAACCTCAGCTATCATAGCCAGTTGTATCAACTTCAAAACAGTCTGAATGACATTAATGAAGCCTATGGATTGAGTAGAATATAACCATTAACATCCGCTAACCATGTGTATGTGACCATTAACATCCGCTAACCATGTGTATGTGACCAGTAACATCTGCTAACCATGTGTATGTGACCATTAACATCTGCTAACCATGTGTATGTGATCATTAACATCCGCTAACCATGTGACCAATAACATGTTGACGCACACCTGATTACACATATAGAAGTAGGACTAGTCTACCTGGTTACACATATAGAGGTAGGACTAGTCTACCTGACAACACATATAGAAGTAGGACTAGTCTACCTGGTTACACATATAGAAGTAGGACTAGTCTACCTGGTTACACATATAGAAGTAGGACTAGTCTACCTCGTTACACATATAGAAGTAGGACTAGTCTACCTGGTTACACATATAGCAGGAGGACTAGTCCACCCGACAACACATATAGAAGTAGGACTAGTCTACCCGACAACACATATAGAAGTAGTACTAGTCTACCCGTAAACACATATAGAAGTAGGACTAGTCTACCTGGTGACACATATAGAAGTAGGACTAGTCTACCTGGTGACACATATAGAAGTAGGACTAGTCTACCTGGTGACACATATAGAAGTAGGACTAGTCTACCTGGTGACACATATAGAAGTAGGACTAGTCTACCTGGTGACACATATATAAGTAGGACTAGTCTACCTGGTTACACATATATAAGTAGGACTAGTCTACCTGGTTACCCATATAGAAGTAGGACTAGTCTACCTGGCCTGCACACAAATGTAGGCCTATAAATGTGCCCATATGGGGATGTCTGATAGTATTTCTCATTGTCTTAATGCACCACCACTGAGTTGTGGAGCGTCTCAAAGCACATTTTTCCCCCCACCTCAAACAGCAAGTAAACAAAGTCTAATCAAAGTCAATTGCAAATGAGAATAACTCCTCAAAGTATTTGTAAAATATTTCCAGCTCTCACCCTTTCGATAAACACTCGGCACGAAAGGGAAAAGCGTAATGCGCTGATCCATCTCCATTAACTACATCACACCTGCCCAGACCCACTAGAACACACCTCCATCTCCATTAACTACATCACACCTGCCCAGACCCACTAGAACACACCTCCATCTCCATTAACTACATCACACCTCCATCTCCATTAACTACATCACACCTGCCCAGACCCACTAGAACACAGCCAGCGCATTCATCAGCACCATTTAATTTCTCTTTTTTTGAATTTTGAATTGAATTAACAACAGAGGATTGGTTGATTTCCAGGTTTAATTAAGTATAATATTTAAGATGATTTATGAGAAAAGTATCGTCCAACTCTGGGGTATCTCACTGCACCCTCAAATGCCATGTTTTGAAACATACGGACAGACAGATTAAAAGTAATTTAACATTGTATAATTGTACTTCTGACAGCCAACTTTCTAACTCCGCCCATACCTTTATGACATCATAACATTCCCAGAAGGATTATTGAGTCATTGTTAGTTTTACACTGAAGACATGACTCTGCCATTGTGCTGTAGAATTTGTGAATTTTGTCTCTTGTATAATAAGGGACTATCATTTGTCCCAACATCACAGGCCACAGACTTTGATGCAGTTAAAGACTTCCAAAAGTGTTTCCGCAATTTAAGATCAACTGAGTTTTTTTAATGGTGTTTCTCCCTGTGCACCTGCCAATGTGAATCCTTTGAATGAGACAAGTTAACAGACAGGACATATTGCTAATGTTCTTCCCATTGATAACCTCAATGACAATTAACTTGTGGGCGGTGGTGGTGATGACGTCCTATTCGATGACGTCGTCCATCGGGATTACCCAAAAAAGAAGACGCTCTGGATTGATCACAGGAGTCAGATGTGAAGGAGGAGGTTGATCATCAGGAGTCAGATGTGAAGGAGGAGGTTGATCATCAGTAGTCAGATGTGAAGGAGGAGGTTGATCATCAGGAGTCAGATGTGAAGGAGGAGGTTGATCATCAGGAGTCAGATGTGAAGGAGGAGGTTGATCATCAGGAGTCAGATGTGAAGGAGGAGGTTGATCATCAGGAGTCAGATGTGAAGGAGGAGGTTGATCATCAGGAGTCAGATGTGAAGGAGGAGGTTGATCATCAGGAGTCAGATGTGAAGGAGGAGGTTGATCATCAGGATTCAGATGTGAAGGAGGAGGTTGATCATCAGGAGTCAGATGTGAAGGAGGAGGTTGATCATCAGGAGTCAGATGTGAAGGAGGAGGTTGATCATCAGTGAACCTCTAGGATTGTGGCTGGGCTGGCGTTTACACTTCCAGCTTGGTCATATATTTTGATACACTGAATGTTGATATTGTGAACCTATGTTATATATTTGTACCTCCTGTTTCATGAAGTGATGTCACAAAGTATTGCCCCTATATACACAGTGCATTCGGAAGTTTTCAGACCCCTTCACTTTTTCTACATTTTTTTACATTACAGCCTTATTCTAAAATTGATTAAATCTTTTTTTCCTCCTCATCAATCTACACAAAATACCCAATAATGACATGACAATACCCCATAATGACATCAAATTACCCAATAATGACATCACAATACCCCAAAATGACATCACATTACCCAATAATGACATCACAATACCCCATAATGACATCACAATACCCCATAATGACATCACATTACCCAATAATGACATCACAATACCCCATAATGACAAAGCAAAAACAAGTTTTTAAAAATGATAAATTAAAAAATGTAATTTTCTTTCAAAAACAAGGACATTTCTAAGTGACCCCAAACTTTTGAACGGTAGTGTACATCTACATGATGTATTGTTACACCACGTAGGAGCAGTATAGATCTAGTCTGTTCATTATATACATCCACATGATGTATTGTTACACCATGTAGGAGCAGTATGGACCTAGTCTGTTCATTATATACATCTACATGATGTATTGTTACACCATGTAGGAGCAGTATAGACCTAGTCTGTTCATTATATACATCTACATGACGTATTGTTACACCATGTAGGAGCAGTATAGACCTAGTCTGTTCATTATATACATCTACATGATGTATTGTTACACCATGTAGGAGCAGTATAGACCTAGTCTGTTCATTATATACATCTACATGATGTATTGTTACACCATGTAGGAGCAGTATAGACCTAGTCTGTTCATTATATACATCTACATGATGTATTGTTACACCATGTAGGAGCAGTATAGACCAAGTCTGTTCATTATATACATCTACATAATGTATTGTTACACCATGTAGGAGCAGTATAGACCTACAGTAGCTAGCTGCTAATTTAGATTTAGTATAACTTAATGAAACTGCCTTAAATATGCTGTGGTAAACATTTTTTATTCGCACTAATCAATCAACACATTCCTGTCTTTGTATGTCTCAATATAATAGTATTATTTAATTAAATCCATTTAAAATAATCTTTGTCTGAAAATAAAATATGATCCTCAACTGCGTTTCCCCTCCAGTCAGCAGACGGCGATGTGCGTCTTTCAGGCGACGCTGCCAGCGTGACGTATAATCTAGTGGACGGTTCTTCATAAACAGCTCGTCAACCACCGCGGTAGCTTGCTAGCCAACATAGCCGAAAGATTCAAGCTATTTATACGCTTTCGGTGTATATTACCTACTGTGTTTTAGCCACACTTAGGTCGTATCTAGTTGTTAACCTATTTAATATTACGTTATTTTGTATTAGTCAGCTATAGTAGCTGGCTGGTTAAATTAGCACTAGCCTAGTCGCTAATGATAGCTAGCTAGCTAACATCCCCGAACATGAGCTCCCTAAACTTCTCCCCTCTTGTTCAAGAAGAGGGGGTCTGCTGGACGGAGAAAGAAGCTCTGGGGCTGAACATTGTCGTGAAAGAGGAGAAGGAAGAAGAGGATGTCACAGTAAAACAAGAAGTAGAGGGTGAGGCTGTTACAGTGAAAGAAGAAGAGAAAGACATTACAGTAAAAGAAGAGGAAGACGCGTTCAGAGTGAAAGAGGAGGAAGATGTTACAGTAAAAGAAGAGGATGCAGTTTATGGAGTGAAGAAGGAAGGGGAGATTACTGTCACATTGGAAGATGAAGAGGAGATAGGAGATCTGATTAACACCAGTAAGTACCGCCTTAAATTCGTTTTTAACTTTCGGAGTTGGCTCGTCAATACCTCTTCAACGGAGGGCCTAGGATGATGACTGATATGTCTAGAATCAGACGTAGAGAGCAAGCTACCCCTTGTTTTCTCTGTTCCGTTTCCAAAAAGTGACTTAACATATATATTTGAGAAGGGTCTATCTGCTGACCGCAGACTGGGGGGCACGGCATGTAGTGATGTTTTACTGCACACCGTGCCCCCCAATAGTGCCATGCGAGAGTTGGGTTGCCTACAACAAAGATTATGGATATACTGACAAGATGTCTCTCCGCCCTAACAAGGCGAGTCGTTGTCCACAAAGCTTCACTGCGGGTTGTCTAGCTCCCGCCTATCCTTTCTTTGGATTGGTGGATTCATCTTATTATTGTAATCTATTGTTTATATTCTATGAGGGTGGTTGACGTCAACCGCCTGTATTCAATGGAGAGAGATGCTAAGCTACTAGCATGAATATGCACCGCCTGTATTCAATGTAGAGAGATGCTAAGCTACTAGCATGAATATGCACCGCCTGTATTCAATGGAGAGAGATGCTAAGCTACTAGCATGAATATGCACCGCCTGTATTCAATGGAGAGAGATGCTAAGCTACTAGCATGAATATGCATAGCGATCTGGAGACAACTCCTATTGTATTTTTATCAAAGTTGTCGGTATGTCACGTGTCCACATAACAACTTAAGCATTACGAAACTTCTGTTGGATCAAGTAAACCTCACGTAGCAAATAAGCCATTCATTTTGTTGTTGACCAAATTTGACACTTTCCACATTGGGTTGATAATTGTTTCCACTTCGATACAACCTACTGTAACCTACTGGCATGACCTAGAGAGTTACAACCTACTGTAACCTTCTGGCATGACCTAGAGAGATACAACCTACTGTAACCTACTGGCATGACCTAGAGAGTTACAACCTACTGTAACCTACTGGCATGACCTAGAGAGATACAACCTACTGTAACCTACTGGCATGACCTAGAGAGATACAACCTACTGTAACCTACTGGCATGACCTAGAGAGTTACAACCTACTGTAACCTACTGGCATGACCTAGAGATATACAACCTACTGTAACCAACTGGCATGACCTAGAGAGTTACAACCTACTGTAGCCTACTGGCATGACCTAGAGAGATACAACCTACTGTAACCTACTGGCATGACCTAGAGAGTTACAACCTACTGTAGCCTACTGGCATGACCTAGAGAGATACAACCTACTGTAACCTACTGGCATGACCTAGAGCGATACAACCTACTGTAGCCTACTGGCATGACCTAGAGAGATACAACCTACTGTAGCCTACTGGCATGACCTAGAGAGATACAACCTACTGTAATCTACTGGCATGATCTAGAGAGTTACAACCTACTGTAGCCTACTGGCATGATCTAGAGAGTTACAACCTACTGTAACCTACTGGCATGACCTAGAGAGATACAACCTACTGTAATCTACTGTAACCTACTGGCATGACCTAGAGAGTTACAACCTACTGTAACCTACTGGCATGACCGAGAGAGTTACAACCTACTGTAACCTACTGGCATGACCTAGAGAGATACAACCTACTGTAACCTACTGGCATGACCTAGAGAGATACAACCTACTGTAGTCTACTGGCTTGACCTAGAGAGTTACAACCTACTGTAGCCTACTGGCATGACCCAGAGAGATACAACCTACTGTAGCCTACTGGCATGACCTAGAGAGTTACAACCTACTGTAACCTACTGGCATGACCTAGAGAGATACAACCTACTGACAACCTACTGTAGCCTACTGGCATGACCTAGAGAGTTACAACCTACTGTAGCCTACTGGCATGACCTAGAGAGTTACAACCTACTGTAGCCTACTGGCATGACCTAGAGAGATACAACCTACTGTAGCCTACTGGCATGACCTAGAGAGATAAAACCTACTGTAACCTACTGGCATGACCTAGAGAGATACAACCTACTGTAGCCTACTGGCATGACCTAGAGAGATACAACCTACTGTAACCTACTGGCATGACCTAGAGAGTTACAACCTACTGAAGCCTACTGGCATGACCTAGAGAGTTACAACCTACTGTAGCCTACTGGCATGACCTAGAGAGTTACAACCTACTGTAACCTACTGGCATGACCTAGAGAGATACAACCTACTGTAACCTACTGGCATGACCTAGAGAGTTACAACCTACTGTAACCTACTGGCATGACCTAGAGAGATACAACCTACTGTAACCTACTGGCATGACCTAGAGAGATACAACCTACTGTAGCCTACTGGCATGACCTAGAGAGTTACAACCTACTGTAACCTACTGGCATGACCTAGAGAGTTACAACCTACTGTAGTCTACTGGCATGACCTAGAGAGATACAACCTACTGTAACCTACTGGCATGACCTAGAGAGTTACAACCTACTGTAGCCTACTGGCATGACCTAGAGAGTTACAACCTACTGTAACCTACTGGCATGACCTAGAGAGTTACAACCTACTGTAGCCTACTGGCATGACCTAGAGAGATACAACCTACTGTAACCTACTGGCATGACCTAGAGTTACAACCTACTGTAACCTACTGGCATGACCCAGAGAGATACAACCTACTGTAGCCTACTGGCATGACCTAGAGAGATACAACCTACTGTAACCTACTGGCATGACCTAGAGAGATACAACCTACTGTAGCCTACTGGCATGACCTAGAGAGATACAACCTACTGTAACCTACTGGCATGTCCTAGAGAGATACAACCTACTGTAACCTACTGGCATGACCTAGAGAGATACAACCTACTGTAACCTACTGGCATGACCTAGAGAGATACAACCTACTGTAGCCTACTGGCATGACCTAGAGAGATACAACCTACTGTAACCTACTGGCATGACCTAGAGAGATACAATCTACTGTAACCTACTGGCATGACCTAGAGAGTTACAACCTACTGTAACCTACTGGCATGACCTAGAGAGATACAACCTACTGTAACCTACTGGCATGACCTAGAGAGATACAACCTACTGTAGCCTACTGGCATGACCTAGAGAGTTACAACCTACTGTAACCTACTGGCATGACCTAGAGAGTTACAACCTACTGTAGTCTACTGGCATGACCTAGAGAGATACAACCTACTGTAACCTACTGGCATGACCTAGAGAGTTACAACCTACTGTAGCCTACTGGCATGACCTAGAGAGTTACAACCTACTGTAACCTACTGGCATGACCTAGAGAGTTACAACCTACTGTAGCCTACTGGCATGACCTAGAGAGATACAACCTACTGTAACCTACTGGCATGACCTAGAGTTACAACCTACTGTAACCTACTGGCATGACCCAGAGAGATACAACCTACTGTAGCCTACTGGCATGACCTAGAGAGATACAACCTACTGTAACCTACTGGCATGACCTAGAGAGATACAACCTACTGTAGCCTACTGGCATGACCTAGAGAGATACAACCTACTGTAACCTACTGGCATGTCCTAGAGAGATACAACCTACTGTAACCTACTGGCATGACCTAGAGAGATACAACCTACTGTAACCTACTGGCATGACCTAGAGAGATACAACCTACTGTAGCCTACTGGCATGACCTAGAGAGATACAACCTACTGTAACCTACTGGCATGACCTAGAGAGATACAATCTACTGTAACCTACTGGCATGACCTAGAGAGATACAACCTACTGTAGCCTACTGGCATGACCTAGAGAGATACAACCTACTGTAACCTACTGGCATGACCTAGAGAGTTACAACCTACTGTAACCTACTGGCATTACCTAGAGAGTTACAACCTACTGTAGCCTACTGGCATGACCTAGAGAGTTACAACCTACTGTAGCCTACTGGCATGACCTAGAGAGATACAACCTACTGTAACCTACTGGCATGACCTAGAGAGTTACAACCTACTGTAACCTACTGGCATTACCTAGAGAGTTACAACCTACTGTAGCCTACTGGCATGACCTAGAGAGATACAACCTACTGTAACCTACTGGCATGACCTAGAGAGTTACAACCTACTGTAACCTACTGGCATGACCTAGAGAGATACAACCTACTGTAGCCTACTGGCATGACCTAGAGAGTTACAATCTACTGTAACATACTGTAACCTACTGGCATGACCTAGAGAGATACAACCTACTGTAACCTACTGTAACCTACTGGCATGACCTAGAGAGATACAACCTACTGTAACCTACTGTAACCTACTGGCATGACCTAGAGAGATACAACCTACTGTAACCTACTGGCATGACCTAGAGAGATACAACCTACTGTAACCTACTGGCATGACCTAGAGAGATACAACCTACTGTAGCCTACTGGCATGACCTAGAGAGATACAACCTACTGTAGCCTACTGGCATGACCTAGAGAGATACAACCTACTGTAGCCTACTGGCATGACCTAGAGAGTTACAATCTACTGTAACATACTGTAACCTACTGGCATGACCTAGAGAGATACAACCTACTGTAACCTACTGGCATGACCTAGAGAGATACAACCTACTGTAGCCTACTGGCATGACCTAGAGAGATACAACCTACTGTAGCCTACTGGCATGACCTAGAGAGTTACAATCTACTGTAACATACTGTAACCTACTGGCATGACCTAGAGAGATACAACCTACTGTAACCTACTGTAACCTACTGGCATGACCTAGAGAGTTACAACCTACTGTAGCCTACTGGCTTGACCTAGAGAGATACAACCTACTGTAGCCTACTGGCATGACCTAGAGAGTTACAATCTACTGTAACATACTGTAACCTACTGGCATGACCTAGAGAGATACAACCTACTGTAACCTACTGTAACCTACTGGCATGACCTAGAGAGTTACAACCTACTGTAGCCTACTGGCATGACCTAGAGAGTTACAATCTACTGTAACATACTGTAACCTACTGGCATGACCTAGAGAGATACAACCTACTGTAACCTACTGTAACCTACTGGCATGACCTAGAGAGTTACAACCTACTGTAGCCTACTGGCTTGACCTAGAGAGTTACAACCTACTGTAGCCTACTGGCATGACCTAGAGAGTTACAACCTACTGTAACCTACTGGCATGACCTAGAGAGATACAACCTACTGTAACCTACTGGCATGACCCAGAGTTACAACCTACTGTAACCTACTGACATGACCTAGAGAGATACAACCTACTGTATCCTACTGGCATGACCTAGAGAGATACAACCTACTGTAGCCTACTGGCATGACCTAGAGAGATACAACCTACTGTAACCTACTGGCATGTCCTAGAGAGTTACAACCTACTGTAGGCTACTGGCATGGCCTAGAGAGTTACAACCTACTGTAACCTACTGGCATGACCTAGAGAGATACAACCTACTGTAGCCTACTGGCAGGACCTAGAGAGTTACAACCTACTGTAGCCTACTGGCATGACCTAGAGAGATACAACCTACTGTAACCTACTGGCATGACCTAGAGAGATACAACCTACTGTAACCTACTGGCATGACCTAGAGAGATACAACCTACTGTAGCCTACTGGCATGACCTAGAGCGATACAACCTACTGTAGCCTACTGGCATGACCTAGAGAGTTACAACCTACTGTAACCTACTGGCATGACCTAGAATGATACAACCTACTGTAACCTACTGGCATGACCTAGAGAGATACAACCTACTGTAGCTTACTGGCATGACCTAGAGAGATACAACCTACTGTAGCCTACTGGCATGACCTAGAGAGATACAACCTACTGTAACCTACTGGCATGACCTAGATAGTTACAACCTACTGTAACCTACTGGCATGACCTAGAGAGATACAACCTACTGTAGCCTACTGGCATGACCTAGAGAGTTACAACCTACTGTAGCCTACTGGCATGACCTATAGATTTACAACCTACTGTAACCTACTGGCATGACCTAGAGAGTTACAACCTACTGTAGCCTACTGGCATGACCTAGAGAGATACAACCTACTGTAACCTACTGGCATGACCTAGAGAGATACAACCTACTGTAACCTACTGGCATGACCTAGAGAGATACAACCTACTGTAGCCTACTGGCATGACCTAGAGAGATACAACCTACTGTAACCTACTGGCTTGACCTAGAGAGCTAAAGTTGTTCAATTCCTGGATTTTAAATGAATATTTTCCAGTAATAATGATAATTTGTGTCTTCCTATCCACATGTGGGATCCCTCTCCTTTGTCTTCCTCTCTACACCAATAACAGACAACTACTGTGGGATCCCTCTCCTTTGTCTTCCTCTCTACACCAATAACAGACAACTACTGTGGGATCCATCTCCTTTGTCGTTCCCTCTACACCAATAACAGACAACTACTATGAGTCTCCCAATCACGCCCTGATGTGATACAGCCTGGATTGGAACCAGGGACTGTAGTGACGCCTCTTGCACTGAGATGCAGTGACTTAGACCTCTGCGTCCTTGTGTGTGTTTAACTTTTTAACTGTACTAGAATGTTAAAAGGCCGCTAAAATTTTAAATATCGGTTATCGGTATCGTTTTTGGGGGCAAGGAAAATATTGGCCAAAAATGTGATTTCGGTGCATCCCATTATTCTAAAATTGATGATTATTTTTTAAATCCTCATCAATCTACACACAATACCCCATAATGCCATCACAATACCCCATAATGCCAAATCAAAAACAGGTTTAGATTTTTTGCAAATGTATTAAAACTATTCCCCAGGATAACTAGTCTCAGAGTAATGTTAGATCCCAGGATAACTAGTCTCAGAGTAATGTAAGTCTCAGATAGTTTTAATCCATTACAGTCTAAGCCCTGTCTGAGGGGGAGGTTCTTCTAAGCCATGGGTGTCAAACTCTGGCCCGCGGGGTAATTATATTTGGCCCGCGAGACAATACCAAATTACTACTAGAGCTGGCCCGCCGGTATTATACAGCGCATCCACCGCTAATACTACGAATCCCATAATGCTCTGCTGTTGTTTTCGCGCGCCAATCAGGACAGGACCCAGAAACGCCCTCTCCTCTGTGACAGTAGTCATAGCAACATAGACGCTACAACTGTCAGCGCGCTATCCCAGCGCGCTAGCCCAGACATTGATGAACTAGCATCCAAGAAGAGATGCCAGGTATCTGGCTTGGGCACATCAGATTAGATCAGTGTGCAATAATTAACGTTTTCTTTGTGGACTTTTTCTTGCTACAAGGCATGGGCTTGAATGGTTGATTGATTTATCATTTTATTTGTAAAATTATTAGCCAGTGGAAAAAGTTTATTTTGGTATTTAAATCAGAAGGCTGCAAATAGAAAAGAGGCATACGATTTTTATTTAAATTTTATTTATTTAATAAATGAATGCCATTGATGTGTTTTTTCATTTGAAATTCGATTTTGAAATTCGATTTCATCTCCACTATTAAATTATATATTGTATGGTAATAAGCGATGCTTGTTCCATATTCAATGTTAAAGCAAAACTTGTTTGGGTCCATATTAAAAGGTTCATTTGTTCAATGTTGGCCCGCGACTTTGTTCAGGTTTTACATTTTGGCCCACTGGGTATTTGAGTTTGACACCCCTGTTCTAAGCTATATGGAATTGTTTTAAGGTTTAAACAACATGAAGGGCTTCCCCTGTATTGTACTGTTTTATAAGGTTATACCAAGGATCATTTTTCTATTTGATTTTGAACTGTAAGACCCATGGAAGTATCAACAAAAAATATTTATCCATACTGCTATAACCCATAGTAACACATTGGATAACATTCACAACATGGAACAACAGTAACCATAGTAACTCATTGGATAACATTCAAAACATGGAACAACAGTAACCATAGTAACACATTGGATAACATTCACAACAGTAACCATAGTAACACATTGGATAACATTCACAACAGTAACCATAGTAACACATTGGATAACATTCACAACATGGAACAACAGTAACCATAGTAACACATTGGATAACATTCACAACAGTGAACAACAGTAACCATAGTAACACATTGGATAACATTCACAACATGGAACAACAGTAACCATAGTAACATTGTTTCCCCCAGAACATCTAAAGGAAGTTTGTTCTGAAGTGTCTGTCTGATATCTAAGAGATGTAAAAAATTATATCTATATTTTTTACATGTCTTTAAGTCTTTAACCCCCTTTTTGTCACTTAAGTCTTTCCACATTTTGTTACGTTACAGCCTTATTCTACAATGGATTAAATAAATAAAAATCCTCATCAGTCTACACACAATACCCCGTAATGACAAAGACAAAATAGGGTTGGAGAAAAAATGTCACATTTATTAAAAATAAAAAACAGAAATACCTTATTTACATAAGTATTCAGACCCTTTGCTATGAGACTTGAAATTGACCTCAGGTGCATACTGTTTCCATTGATCATTGTTTGAGATGTTTCTACAACTTGATTGGAGTCCACCTGTGGTAAATTCAATTGATTGACATGATTTGGAAAGGCACACACCTGTCTGGCTACCACAGCATTCTGAAGCGATACGCCATCCCATCTGGTTTGCGCTTAGTGGGACTATCATTTGTTTTTCAACAGGACAATGACCTAACACACCTCCAGGCTGTGTAAGGGTTATTTGACCAAAAAGGAGAGTGATGGAGTGCTGCACCAGATTATCTGGCCTTCACAATCACCTGACCTCAACCCAATTGAGATGGTTTGGGATGAGTTGGACCACAGAGTGAAGGAAAGCAGCCAAAAAGTGCTCAGCATATGTGGGAACTCCTTCAAGACTGTTGGAAAAGCATTCCAGGTGAAGCTGGTTGAGAGAATGCCAAGAGTGTGCAAAGCTGTCATCAAGGCAAAGGGTGGCTACTTTGAAAAATCTAATTGTTTACCACTTTTTTTTTGGTTACTACATGATTCCATAAAAACTACTTCCGGCGCCGACCGAGATGGCCGCCTCGCTTCACGTTCCTTGGAAAATATGCAGTATTTAGTTTTTTTATGTGTTATTCCTTACATTGGTACCCCAGGTAATCTTAGGTTTCATTACATACAGTCGGGAGGAACTACTGAATATAAGAGCAACGTCAACTCACCATCGTTACAACCAGGAATATGACTTTCCCGAAACGGATCCAGTGTTTTGCCTTCCACCCAATACAATGGATCTGATCCCAGCCGGCGACCCTATGCGACGCCGTAAAAGGGGCAAACGTAGCGGTCTCCTGGTCAGGCTTCGGAGACGGGCACATCGCGCTCCACTCCCTAGCATACTACTCGCCAATGTCCAGTCTCTTGACAATAAGGTTGATGAAATCCGAGCACGGGTAACATTCCAGAGAGACATCAGAGATTGTAACGTTCTCTGCTTCACGGAAACATGGCTCACTCAAGAGACGCTAACTGAGTCGGTGCAGCCAGCTGGTTTCTTCACGCATCGCGCCGACAGAAACATACATCTTTCTGGTAAGAAGAGGGGCGGGGGTGTATGCCTTATGATTAACGAGACGTGGTGTGATCATAACAACATACAGGAACTCAAGTCATTCTAATCACCTGATCTAGAATTCCTCACAATCAAATGTCAACCGCATTATCTACCAAGGGAATTCTCTTCGATTATAATCACAGCCGTATATATTCCCCCCCCAAGCAGACACATCGATGGCCCTGAACAAACTTTATCTGACTCTTTGTAAACTGGAAACCACACACCCTGAGGCTGCATTCATCGTAGCTGGGGGTTTTAACAAGGCTAATCTGAAAACAAAACTCCCTAAATTCTATCAGCATATCGATTGTGCTACCAGGGCTGGTAAAACCTTGGATCATTGTTATACTAACTTCCGCGACGCATATAAGGCCCTCCTCCGCCCTCCTTCCGGAAAAGCTGACCACGACTCCATTTTGTTGCTTCCAGCCTACAAACAGAAACTAAAACAAGCTCCCTCGCTCAGGTCTGTTCAACGCTGGTCCGACCAATCTGATTCCACGCTTCAGGACTGCTTCGATCACGCGGATTGGAATATGTTCCGCATTGCGTCCAACAACAACATTGACGAATATGCTGATTCGGTGAGCGAGTTCATTAGAAAGTGCATTGACGATGTCGTACCCACAGCAACGATTAAAACATTCCCAGACCAGAAACCGTGGATTGACGGCAGCATTCGCGTGAAACTGAAAGCGCGAACCACTGCTTTTAACCAGGGCAAGGTGACCGGAAACATGACCGAATACAAACAGTGTAGCTATTCTCTCCGCAAGGCAATCAAACAAGCTAAGTCCCAGTATAGAGACAAAGTAGAGTCGCAATTCAACAGCTCAGACACACAAGAGGTATGTGGCAGGGTCTACAGTCAATCACGGATTACAAAAAGAAAACCAGCCCCGTCGCGGACCAGGATGTCTTGCTCCCAGACAGGCTAAATAACTTTTTTGCTCGCTTTGAGGACAATACAGTGCCACTGACACGGCCCGCTACCAAAACCTGCGGGCTCTCCTTCACTGCAGCCGAGGTGAGTAAACATTTAAACGTGTTAACCCTCGTAAGGCTGCAGGCCCAGACGGCATTCCCAGCCGCGTCCTCAGAGCATGCGCAGACCAGCTGGCTGGTGTGTTTACGGACATATTCAATCAATCCTTATCCCAGTCTGCTGTTCCCACATGCTTCAAGAGGGCCACCATTGTTCCTGTTCCCAAGAAAGCTAAGGTAACTGAGCTAAACGACTACCGCCCCGTAGCACTCACTTCCGTCATCATGAAGTGCTTTGAGAGACTAGTCAAGGACCATATCACCTCCACCCTACCGGACACCCTAGACCCACTCCAATTTGCTTACCGACCCAATAGGTCCACAGACGACGCAATCGCAACCACACTGCACACTGCCCTAACCCATCTGGACAAGAGGAATACCTATGTGAGAATGCTGTTCAACGACTACAGCTCAGCATTTAACACCATAGTACCCTCCAAACTCGTCATCAAGCTCGAGACCCTGGGTCTCGACCCCGCCCTGTGCAACTGGGTCCTGGACTTCCTGACGGGCCGCCCCCAGGTGGTGAGGGTAGGTAACAACATCTCCACCCCGCTGTTCCTCAACACTGGGGCCCCACAAGGGTGCGTTCTGAGCCCTCTCCTGTACTCCCTGTTCACCCACGACTGCGTGGCCATGCACGCCTCCAACTCAATCATCAAGTTTGCGGACGACACTACAGTGGTAGGCTTGATTACCAATAACGACGAGACGGCCTACAGGGAGGAGGTGAGGGCCCTCGGAGTGTGGTGTCAGGAAAATAACCTCACACTCAACGTCAACAAAACAAAGGAGATGATTGTGGACTTCAGGAAACAGCAGAGGGAGCACCCCCCTATCCACATCGACGGGACAGTAGTGGAGAAGGTGGAAAGTTTTAAGTTCCTCGGTGTACACATCACGGACAAACTGAATTGGTCCACCCACACAGACAGCATTGTGAAGAAGGCGCAGCAGCGCCTCTTCAACCTCAGGAGGCTGAAGAAATTCGGCTTGTCACCAAAAGCACTCACAAACTTCTACAGATGCACAATCGAGAGCATCCTGTCGGGCTGTATCACCGCCTGGTACGGCAACTGCTCCGCCCACAACCGTAAGGCTCTCCAGAGGGTAGTGAGGTCTGCACAACGCATCACCGGGGGCAAACTACCTGCCCTCCAGGACACCTACACCACCCGATGTCACAGGAAGGCCATAAAGATCATCAAGGACAACAACCACCCAAGCCACTGCCTGTTCACCCCGCTATCATCCAGAAGGCGAGGTCAGTACAGGTGCATCAAAGCAGGGACCGAGAGACTGAAAAACAGCTTCTATCTCAAGGCCATCAGACTGTTAAACAGCCACCACTAACATTTAGCGGCCGCTGCCAACATACTGACTCAACTCCAGCCACTTTAATAATGGGAATTGATGGAAATTATGTAAAAATGTACCATTAGCCACTTTAAACAATGCCACTTAATATAATGTTTACATACCCTACATTACTCATCTCATATGTATATACTGTACTCTATATCATCTACTGCATCTTGCCATCTTTATGTAATACATGTATCACTAGCCACTTTAAACTATGCCACTTTATGTTTACATACCCTACATTACTCATCTCATATGTATATACTGTACGCTATACCATCTACTGCATCTTGCCTATGCCGTTCTGTACCATCACTCATTCATATATCTTTATGTACATATTCTTTATCCCTTTGCACTTGTGTGTATAAGGTAGTAGTTGTGGAATTGTTAGGTTAGATTACTTGTTGGTTATTACTGCATTGTCGGAACTAGAAGCACAAGCATTTCGCTACACTCGCATTAACATCTGCTAACCATGTGAATGTGACAAATAAAATTTTATTTTATTTTATTTATTTCATAGTTTTGATTTCTTCACTATTATTCTACAATGTAGATAAAATGGTTAAACAAATAATTATAACCCTTGAATGAGTAGGTGTGTCCAAACTTTTGACTGGTACTGTATATTTACATTTACATTACATTTAAGTCATTTAGCAGACGCTCTTATCCAGAGCGACTTACAAATTGGAAAGTTCATACATATTCATCCTGGTCCCCCCGTGGGAATTGAACCCTGGTCCCCCCGTGGGAATTGAACCCACAACCCTGGCGTTGCAAGCGCCATGCTCTACCAACTGAGCCACACGGGACCGTATATATCTCATGAATGTTTTTACATTCAGTTACATGAAGTCACTTTCTTACCACTTCTTCCATAGTCAAACATGTAAGGAGAGATTTTTTTAAATCAAAAGGGATGCTGTCAAAAATGTATTGAATTCAAATGGATTTACCCAGCCTACAAAGCACTACAGCCACTCTGTGATGACCAGTTCTGCTCTTTTATTGAGGGATCTAGTCTAGATTAAACCTCATAGGAAGACAGTTTTATCATGTGGAGGTTTCATTCAGGTCTTTGTTTAACGACATACTATGTGTGTCTTTGAAAGGAGAGAAACCAGACTCTCACTCTGACAGCGGGAAGAGTCCTTCAGGGGAACCAGACCCAGAGACGCCCAAACCAGCGAGACAACACCACTGCTCCCACTGTGAAAATAGTTTTTGCTGGTTAGGGAACCTAAAAAAGCATGCGAGGACACACACTGGAGAAAAGCCTTTCCAATGTTCCCACTGTGGAATGAGTTTTATTCAGTTATGGGACCTACAAACTCATGAGGATACACACAGGAGAAACGCCTTAACAATGTTCCCAGTGTGAAAATAGTTTTACCATGTTAACTAACCTGAAAAGGCATGAGAGAATACACACAGGAGAAAAGCATTTTCTGCTCCCAGTAAAAATAGATTTTCACGAATGGCGTACCTTAAAGCTCATGAGAGGATACAGAGGAGAAAAGCCTTTCCAATGCTCCCAGTCTGGAAAGGGTTTTACCTGGTCAAGTAGCCTGAAGGAGCATAAGAGGATAAACACGGTAAAAGTCCTACCACTGCTCTCTGTGTGGAAGAACATTCAGAGATCCTGAAATCAAATGAGAGAATAGAAAGGCTGTATTCTGACTTATATTTTTGACTGAGAATTTGTGTTTTTTGTTTGTGCCACATGAAATCATATTGTGTATGATTACACCTGTCTATATAATGTCCAACAGTTGACAATGCATGTCAGAGCAAACACCAAGCAAAGAGGTCGAATAAATTGTCCTTAGGATTGTGGATTGTGTCGAGGCACAGATCTGGGGATTGGTACCAAAAAATGTCTGCAACATTGAAAGTCCCCAAGAACACAGTGGCCACCATAATTTTTTAATGGAAGAAGTTTGGAAGACTCTTCCTAGAGCTGGCCACCCGGCCAAACTACGCAATCGGGGGAGAAGGGCCTTTGTCAGGGAGGTGACCAAGAACCCGATGGTTACTCTGACAGAGCTCTAGAGTTCCTCTGTTGAGATGGGAGAACCATCCGGAAGGACAACCATCTCTGCAGCACTCCACCAATCAGGCGTTTGTGGTAGAGTGGCCAGACGGAAGCCACTCCTCAGTAAAAGGCACCTGACAGCCCGCTTGGAGTTTGCCAAAAAGGCACCTAAAGGACTCTCAGACCATCAGAAACAAGATTCTCTGGTCTGATGAAACCAAGATTGAACTCTTTGGCCTGAATGCCTTTTGGAAACCTCCAAGCTGGCTATCATGTGCCTTTTATTAAGGTATATACATATATATATATAGTCTGTTCAACCTCTCTTTCGTATCGTCCGAGATTCCTAAAGATTGTAAAGCTGCCGTGGTCATCCCCCTCTTCAAAGGGGGAGACACTCTAGACCCAAACCTACAGACCTATATCTATTCTACCCTGCCTTTCTAAGGTCTTCGAAAGCCAAGTTAACAAACAGATTATCGACCATTTCGAATCCCACCGTACCTTCTCCGCTATGCAATCTGGTTTCAGAGCTGGTCATGGGTGCACGTCAGCCACGCTCAAGGTACTAAACGATATCAGAACCGCCATCGATAAAAGACAGTACTGTGCAGCCGTCTTCATCGACCTGGCCAAGGCTTTTGACTCTGTCAATCACCATATTCTTATCAGCAGACTCAACAGCCGATAAGAACAACCTATCAATCAACAACCGATCGCTGCCCACACCCGCCCGACTAGCATCACTACTCTGCACGGTTCTTTCTTAGAATATGTGGACAACTATAAATACCTAGGTGTCTTGCTAGACTGTAAACTCTCCTTCCAGACTAATATTAAGCATTTCCAATCCAAAATTAAATCTAGAATCGGCTTCCTATTTCGCAACAAAGCCTCCTTCACTCACACTGCCAAACATACCCTCGTAAAACTGACTATCCTACCGATCCTTGACTTCGGCGATTTCATTTTCAAAATAGCCTCCAACACTCTACACAGCAAACTGGATGCAGTCTATCACAGTGCGACCCGTTTTGTCACCAAAGCCCCATATACCACTGCTCTCGTCGGCTGGCCCTCGCTACATATTCGTCGCCAAACCCACTGGCTCCAGGTCATCTATAAGTCTTTGCTAGGCCGCCTTAACTCAGATCACTGGTCACCATAGCAACACACACCCATAGCACGCGCTGCAGGAGGTATATCTCACTGGTCATCCCCAAAGCCAACACCTACTTTGGCCGCCTTTCCTTCCAGTTCTCTGCTGCCAATGACTGGAACGAAGTGCAAAAATTGCTGAAGTTGGAGACTTATATCTCCCTCACTAACTTTAAGCATCAGCTATCTGAGCAGCTTACCGATCGCTGCAGCTGTACACAGCCCATCTGTAAATAGCCCATCCAACTGCCTACCTCATCCCCATGTTTTTATTTACTTTTTTGCTCTTTTGCTCACCAGTATCTCTATAATGACATCACAATACCCCCCACACCAGTATCTCTACTTGCACATCATCATCTGCACATCTATCACTCCAGTGTTAATTTGTAATTACTTCGCTACTACTATTTTTCTATTGTGTTATTGACTGTACGTTTGTTTATCCCAAGTGTATGTAACTCTGTTGTTTTTTTGTCAAACTGCTTTGCTTTATCTTGGCCAGGTCGCAGTTGTAAATGAGAACTTGTTCTCGACTGGCCTACCTGGTTAAATAAAGGTGAAATACAAATAAATCTTAACTTTATTAGCAACACCCAAATGTATACTGTCATTAACGCGGTTCTTCAATAATTACACATAATTCTTAATACTGTAGCAAACATTTATATTAAGCAGGACATTCAAACGAGCCTTACAATTATAATCCAAAGTAGTGTGAAATGTACTCATAATCAACCTGGAAATAGAGGTTACTCCCCTGAGTTTTCCCCCATTCACATTCAGAATACACTGTGAAAAACTAAAAGCTTTGCTCACCATTTTTGCTCCAGGCAGATATACTACATCCATAACTTGTGGTTTCCTCATTAGCAGATATACTACATCCATTACTATCGGTTTCCTCATTACCAGATATACTACATCCTCATTAGCAGGGAGGTGTTTCTGCAATCAAATTGTGTGCGCATCGCCCTCGTGCCACAATTTTATTAAACACAGAAAGGGGCCTATATTGGAGACCAAAAGTAATCTGGCACACTGCTTAGAGTTTCAACAACATGAATAACTTATTTCTAGCCTACAATCATCGATGTTACTACTAAAATATGACTATTCTTGCTCATTTTAAGACAATTGTCAAATAATTTTAACATTCATTACAGACGTCAATTGTTGTACAACATCATGGCTACGCTGTTGGCATCACCTTTTACAGTGGATTTCCACTGTTGTGGGCCTTTAATCATTTGACTTTGTTGTTCACACAGGAGAGATACGGGACTATCGTGGATCCTCTGGGGAGCCTCAACAACCTCATGATGCTGACGAGGCAGAGAAGAGTCTCTCCAGATCAGAACGCCTCAATAAACACCTGCAGAGATCCACAGCGAAGAGAACTCACTGCTGCTCTGACTGTGGGAAGAGATTCACCTCATCAGGCATTAAAATTCATCAGAGAACACACACAGGGGAGAAATCTTGTAGCTGTGGTCAATGTGGGAAGAGTTTTACTGCATCTAGCAATCTGACTATACACCAGAGAATACACACAGGAGAGAAATCTTATAGCTGTGGTCAATGTGGGAAGAGTTTTACTACATCTAGCTATCTGTCTATACACCAGAGAATACACACAGGAGCGAAACCTTATAGCTGTGGTCAATGTGGGAAGAGTTTTTGTCAATCTAGTGATCTGACAGTGCACCAGAGAACACACACAGGAGAGAAATCTTATAGCTGTGATCAATGTGGGAAGAGTTTTACTACTTCTGGCTATCTGACTGTACACCAGAGGACACACACAGGAGAGAAACCTTATAGTTGTGGTCAATGTGGGAAGAGTTTTACTACTTCTGGCTATCTGACTGTACACCAGAGGACACACACAGGAGAGAAACCTCATAGCTGTGGTCAATGTGGGAAGAGTTTTACTACATCTGGCCATCTGACAGTGCACCAGAGAACACACACAGGAGAGAAATCTTATAGCTGTGATCAATGTGGGAAGAGTTTTACTAGATCTAGCCATCTGACAATGCACCAGAGAACACACTCAGGAGAGAAACCTTATAGCTGTGATCAATGTGGGAAGAGTTTTACTACTTCTGGCTATCTGACAGTGCACCAGAGAACACACTCAGGAGAGAAACCTTATAGCTGTGATCAATGTGGGAAGAGTTTTATTCAATCTGGCAGTCTGACAGTGCACCAGAGAACACACACAGGAGAGAAACCTTATAGCTGTGATCAATGTGGGAAGAGTTTTACTAGATCTAGCAATCTGACTATACACCAGAGAACACACTCAGGAGAGAAACCTTATAGCTGTGATCAATGTGGGAAGAGTTTTACTACTTCTGGCTATCTGACAGTGCACCAGAGAACACACTCAGGAGAGAAACCTCATAGCTGTGATCAATGTGGGAAGAGTTTTAGTCAATCTAGCAATCTGACATTACACCAGAGAACACACACAGGAGAGAAACCTTATAGCTGTGATCAATGTGGGAAGAGTTTTACTAGATCTAGCTATCTGACAGTGCACCAGAGAACACACTCAGGAGAGAAATCGTATAGCTGTGACCAGAGGTAATCTGATAAAAGATCTCTGACTAAACATCAGAAAATACATGAAGGAGTTGTTTCATGATATCAATGAATTAATGTCACAATGTAGAATGTTTTAACATTGTAGAAGGAGTATTTTAATGATGTCACAATGTAGAATGTTTTAACATTGTAGTAGGAGTATTTTAATGATGTCACAATGTAGAATGTTTTAACATTGTAGTAGGAGTATTTTAATGATGTCACAATGTAGAATGTTTTAACATTGTAGTAGGAGTATTTTAATGATGTCACAATGTAGAACCCTAAACGTTTGTCCCCTGTTCTATTGATTTCAACATGATATGGATATTAGCCTCAGGGGGGAAATCAAGGCTCTGAATTGAAAGAGTACTATTTATGAGATTTAGTAAGTACACATTATTCCCAGATTCAGTGTGGTTTTTGAGCTGCTAGTTTTAACAGGACGTGCAACCTCATCTCCCTCCTGTCACATAAATGATTTTAGCATGATATCGATTAGTTTTGACAAATAAGTGTTGCGTTCCTTTGTTTAGCGACCCCTACATTTAAATGCATTCCAACATCACGTACAACCTGATTTCCCCCCTAATCGATATCAGTGATTTATTGCTACTTGTCAAAACAGCGTTTTTGGTGCTTGTGCAGTTTATAAGGAGCTTGTTTAAAAAAATACAAGAAATATGATTATTGTGGCAGATGTTTGTGTAAATAGCACATGTTATGTTTAGGTTTTCAATTTATCCCAAACTGTTTCTGCAAATTGGTTATTGATTTGGACACGTTAAAACTGTGTTTTGACATTGAGGCTATCCCACCTAGCACAATGTAATTGAAAAGTCGTTGAAAATAAGACTATGCAATCAAAAAAAAATGTTTATTTTTTTTATTATACCATGCCTTACCATTAAGTTAATTATTGACAATACATATTAACAAAGCGGTGTCCATTTGGTTTTGATCATTCATATTTACAATTCATGTAACTTTTAGTAATCATAATTATTTATGCAATCAACTGACAATTTACGGGTATAATTATATTGACATTGTTGCCCTTCTTTTAGAATATCAGGGTTAATTCTCAGATGTGCCAACCCAAATGTACTAGAGCATGACATTGGGGACTGGGCCCCGATCCAACAACATGCCTATCTAGTGAACCCTGAAAAGAGAGAGAAGCTCTGCAGTGAGGTGGAAAGTTACTACGGATATTGCAGGAGTTTCCTCTTGAAATCAGACACGTCCGTGGTAAAGACAACTTGGTTGCCGAGTGTCTCAAGAATGGGCAGTCAAAAAGATTTGTGTTTTGCGTTTAGCCAGTGCGTTGCCATGGATCACATTTTATTTTGACTGCACGGTTTTCCGTATTGGAGATGAGTTTTGTTTGGGCTCGTTCCAAGGGGACGAGAGTTCTAGAAGCTAGTGAGTTTTAGGAAGACGAGAGTTCTAGAAGCTGGTGAGTTTTAGGAAGACGAGAGTTCTAGAAGCTAGTGAGTTTTAGGAAGACGAGAGTTCTAGAAGCTATTGAGTTCTAGGATTCTATAGAAAGAAAACTGAGAAAAGATACTGAAAGAGGATTCTATTGAAAGAAAAAGGATTTAAAAAATAATAAGATTGTATATTATTATTTAGAAATGTGTTTTTTCTTGTTTTTAATTGTTGACAGCCAGTAGACACCATGTTTATATTGGTGAAGCATTGTAGTTGATTATAATGTGAAATGGAAGTTGTTTTCTGTTGGTGGTGAGCAAACTTGTCCAACAAAAATATAGGATGTATTTGTTGTCTTAAGGGGGAAGGTGTTACAGGCTTTGGTTTTTCCATTTATGTTTTGAGGTTGGACTTTAGCTCGTATAGCTTGTTAGCACGTAGGACGCACTGATTGGTGTCACCTCGTTAGTCAGTATGTGTTACACCTGTGCTGGCTTGTCCATCTCGTTAGTGGGAAGGTGTTTCACCTGAGCTGGTCCAGGTTCTATTTAAGAGTGTCTGGCCCAGTGCTCCAGTTGTCTTGATAGATGTGGAGAGTCAACACCTTTAGTTGCTCCACCTTTTTGGTTTGCCTTCTGTCTTTAAGTTTGTTGTGGGTTTTTCTTTTATTTGCCTCTTCTTGGGCAGATTTAGTGGGTCTCATGGTGGGTGTCTTTTATGTCCCAGTTGTTGTTACTAGTCAACTTTCAGTGGACACTGAGAGCAAAACTGCAACATTATGTTATAATACTTTTATTGGATCAAATGGTTGTTTTATGCAACAGAATAGAGGGTTCTTAGAACTATTGTCTGTGTTCTACTGAGGATGGGCCTCTGGGAGAAAACACTGACAGGAGATTTACAATGTCTTTTGGGTGATAAAACCTAAGGAGACCGCATTCCAGAGCATGAGTTAATGTTTCTGTTCTATATGATACCAGGGAGAGATGACCCCAGGGCTAGACCCTGGTCTCTACACAAAGAGTACTGTTTTTACAGCAGATACTGTCTGCTGAGAATTATAACTATCTCTCATACAAATCTTAACCTTGTGACCCGTTCTATACATCTGTTGTTCGTCATGTATGGTTGAAAGGGGTGTATCTTGGCTGTAAAAGACTTTTGTCTCGTGGCTCTCAACGAATCATCTGGGGGTGATTTGTC
This sequence comes from Salvelinus namaycush, assembly GCF_016432855.1. Lineage (NCBI taxonomy): Eukaryota > Metazoa > Chordata > Actinopteri > Salmoniformes > Salmonidae > Salvelinus > Salvelinus namaycush. The sequence continues at coordinate 27,577 of NW_024061670.1, read as the reverse complement.
GACCAGCCATCATTATCGTAGAGGACTCAATTGATTCACTTTGTATGTGCGCGTTGTATTGACCTGCTCCCTTATTAATAAGTGAATAAAGATTTAGTTTAAGAACACTTCTGACCTGTGTGATAAGTTTCTCTCATTTGATATTAAAGAAATTAACCACATTTGGCGTGTGATGTGACTCTTCATTGAGACCACACTCCTGACGACCTGGTAAATGGTACACGAGGGATCCCTCTAACTTGGGATCTCAGGAGACCACACTCCTGACGACCTGGTAAATGGTACATGAGGGATCCCTCTAACTTGGGATCTCAGGAGACCACACTTCGGGAACGGAGCAGATGAACCCACCTTTGATCTGAGTGGATACCACAACTCAAACCTAGTTTTAAAAAAAGAACAAGGTGATCAAAACACGCAAAGTGTAGTTTTTAGAAAAGCATCATAGGCTCTGAGTGTGTATTCCTGTGTGGAGGTGTAAACAGGGCCCAGTCAGGAGGCTCTGAGTGTGTATTCCTGTGTGGAGGTGTAAACAGGGCCCAGTCAGGAGGCTCTGAGGCCGAGTCAGCTATCTGTAATTATTTTTAACATTTACTTGTTTTAAACCTGTGTCCCATTTTAGAAGTATTGAAAGATGTAAATGTATGAGTTGCATTATCCTAGGAACTAACCATGAGATAGAAATGTGAAAATATTCCTGCAGGTTAAAATATTGTTGAAAAACAACTAATTGCTGAGGTATGTTTGGGAATAGCATTGCGTGACTGTGGAAATGAGTCTTAATCTGACGTTTGGATAGTAACATATAGAATATATAATATATAATATTAATAATAATATATAGCTTAATCAGATGATTGAAATTTGGATAATAAGCGAGATGATATTTTAGAAAGCAGCGGAAGGTCTATAGTTCCTGGGAGGCTTGATTTTACCGTGGTCTCTGGGAGGTTAGAGAACAGTTGGGGATCCCATGGTCATTGTCCAGGAAACAAAAGTTTATTTTTTGTTCTGCTGGGAGTATTTTTGGAGAGCTGCTTCGTAGCTATAGAGAGTCTTTGAAAAAGCAAATGGAATGGTTGTCGTGAGTACCTGAGAATTTCTTACGTTTTATATGGATTCTGTGAATATATGAAAATATGATGAATTGTATGTGTGTATAATCGTTTACTAGAGATTTGATAAAGTAATACTGGGAATATATTTAGATACAATTTAAACAACCCATATGTAGACGAACGTAGGTTTTGAGTTGGTATCTTTAATGGATCATTTGATAAAGATGAGGTTTAAGCATTATTAAACTGTCTACAAAGTCTGGGCAATTGTATCAGAAACTGATGGCAGTGTGTCCACTTTAGGGCAAGTTACCCTAAGGATGAAACGCTTATTGGATTTTCTCTGTCTGGGTACTACATTTGTAATAAACTGCCCTTAAGGCATGGGGGGGGTTCTTCCCAGTATGAGAGGAATTACTAGATTTATTGAATAAACCTTTTTTCATTAAGTTAGAGTGAACCAAGGTGGCTGACTAGCTGTTGATGTTGAAGAAGCGTCCCGTCCACTAGATTATACGTGGCAGAATCACCTGAAAGACACACATCGCCATCTGCTGACTGGAGTTGGTATCGCAGTTGAGAAAATACTTTCAGACAAAAAGCGACGTCCAAGGACGTCGAATTATGGGCGATATCAGGTCTGTCTGTTGTAGCCGCTATTTCACCCCAAAATAGTCAACCCAAATCGGGCTGTGTATAACTATGTAAATGTCTCTCGGACAAGGGGGACTTTTATCAATATACACTCTAAAAAGTAAAGGTTCCTGGAGTATCCATTTTCTTAAACTCCCTGTCCACCCTCAATCCATTATAAAAAAATATTTTAATAACAATATTCACAATATTGATTTAAATAATTCATTATTTATTTAGTGGCACCACAAATGTGAATAAATATTTACAGAACAATTTACCAAACAAAACACATTACAATATTGCAACATTTCTGCAGACATGTCAGACCATAATAAATAATACATTTACTTTGTATAGTGCTTTTCATGACATATAATATATATAAATAATGATGTACAATAAAAACAACATATATTAAAAATGAATCATAGGTAAACTAACAATATTGTAGACTTGATGCTAAATACAGATTTTTCAGCTTTAGTGTGTATATCGTATCCACTTAGTTATGTTAAGAAGTTTGCCATCTTTATGACCGGCCCTGGTAACTTCACCCCAACTTCTCTTATCCGAACACAGTAACTTAACAACATAAGCGTTTTTCTGACATTTTTGGGAAATTTAAGGGAAAATAGAAAATACAGCCCTAGCAGAGCCCCAAGTCCCATGGGGACGTCCTCGAGGGCGTGGATGTTCTCCCCATCAAAGGCCAGCGGGATTTCACTCTCATGGTGAAATGGATTTCCGCCGATGTGCAGTAAAGGAGTGAAGAGCGGTGAAATCTGTGTCAACAAAAGTAAGAAAAGATTAATACACATACAATTAACGAAGAACATAACAAATGTTCAGCTGTAGTTTTATATAAGCATGCACACCTGGTTATGAAGAAACTGATGATTGGTGCATAGGCATACCTTGTCACGGACATAAAGGCCACTCGGGTCCTCATTGAAGAGGTAGGGCAGAATCGCTGCAGTGGTCTCCAGTCCTAGTAAAGTAAAGCAATGATCTTACTACACTTGCTAATTTTATTACAAAATACATTAGAGAAAGGGAAGGAATAAGAGCAAATACCTCTTCTGTATTGTCCTTCAGGGACTGTCAAAATAGCAGGATGATGTCCTCACCCCTGCCTCGCCTCTCGACCTCTGATAGTCCTTAAATTATATTTTGGTCTATATCCATTCCATGGACTGAGAACATTTCTGAGAAGATCTGAAAAGATCATTTGCACACATTTGTATGCTAATAGATTTCAGTTTGTATTGACTGCTATGTAGGTTAAATGTACACTTCAAATGCAGCTGTCGTACAACAGATCTGTACCTTCTCATTGATCCCAATTGCATTGTGTCCATGTTCTGTCCTATAAGAATTTCAAAGGAAGAGAAAATGTGTCAAAGAATAGTCTTACAAGTATCAATATATACATTTATATATATAAAAAAAATATTGAAAGATAAATGGCATCGACATACAATTTAATGCAAAATAGAAGAACATATTGGAGAAAGCACTAGCCAATACAGTACTGCCATACAGTAACAGTACTGCCATACAGGCCTAATATCACATTTCAAGATATCTTTGTACACAAATTGTTCAATAATTTCTCAGGCTGACTTGAAAGATTATACGCAACATTTTGCTGCGTGGCAATACTGTGTTTGGATTCTGAAGGGCATTTATACAAAAGAGGTAGTCTAGACACTGTATTAATACCATTATGCATTTGAATCCTATCTACAGCTACCATCTAAGATATTATTTTCCCTCCACAAGGGAGCGTACATGTAACGTTTCCAAAATGGGATAGTATTGTCCATGTAACGTTTCCAAAATGGGATAGTATTGTCCATGTAACGATTCCAAAATGGGATAGTATTGTACATGTACCGTTTCCAAAATGGGACAGTATTGTACATGTAACGTTTCCAAAATGGGATAGTAATTTACATGTAACGTTTCCAAAATGGGATAGTATTGTACATGTAACGTTATGCCCCCTTGTGAGTTAATAGTATTGCATGCTGTAGCAGGCTATATAAAGAGGAAGACCTCCATTGACGATTCAGTTCGTTGTAACATCTCGTCTGGACAGGTCACCGTCCTTAGTTAGTTAGTTAGTTAGTTAACGTTAGCTAGTTCATTATCACAAAAGTGAGAACTGCTCTAGATTGGAAACTTACGTTAATAAGTGTAAAGCCATGTTGGCTTTATGGAAACGATATACAATATATGGGAAAGAATATAGTTGAGGGAAATAATCCAAACCTAGTTGTGCCTAGTTAGGACATAACGTTATCTAGCTAGACAACGGTACTGTACTGTAGCTCATACAACGCCGACAGTCAAACCCGGCTTTCTAATATTTACGGTAATTAGCTATAGTAACGTTATGGAAGCTATTCACAGAAAAACAGAATTGTCTTCATTATTCATTATTAGTATGGTATATTATTGTTATAAATGATTTCGAGACATATTCAGAGCCAAACATCAACCCAACTCAACCTTTTTAACTGTTGTCGCATCCAAACTTGTCACCATCGTTTTCAGTTGTAATTGCGAAGTTCCCGGAAGAAGTCCAGCAACAACGGAGGTTCCTCGATGAACCCACCTTCTAACAAGTTCTTTGAAGAACCTTTTGGGGCTGTTTTTCATTGACCAAGAACCCTACGGTTCTCAGGGGATCTGAGAACAACTCCAGTTGAACCCTTCATTTTTAGAGTTGTAGTCGGCTCTATTTACTCTCAGATTCAAACATGCTGATTAGCATCAACGATCAAGTCAGCTGCTGCTGCTCCAATACAGTATGAGGTGAGACGGTGAACTGACGTTGAACCGGGCAGTCAGCTGCTGCTGCTCCAATACAGTATGAGGTGAGACGGTGATCTGACGTTGAACTGGGCAGTCAGCTGCTGCTGGTCCAATACAGTATGAGGTGAGACGGTGAACTGATGTTGAACCGGGCAGTCAGCTGCTGCTGCTCCAATACAGTATGAGGTGAGATGGTGAACTGATGATGAACAGGGCAGTCAGCTGCTGCTGCTCCAATACAGTATGAGGTGAGATGGTGAACTGACGTTGAACCGGGCAGTCAGCTGCTGCTGCTCCAATACAGTATGAGGTGAGACGGTGAACTGACGTTGAACCGGGCAGTCAGCTGCTGCTGCTCTAATACAGTATGAGATGAGAAGGTGAACTGATGTTGAACCGGGCAGTCAGCTGCTGCTGCTCCAATACAGTATGAGGTGAGACGGTGAACTGATGTTGAACTGGGCAGTCAGCTGCTGCTGCTCTAATACAGTATGAGGTGAGACGGTGAACTGACGTTGAATCATAATAATTAAGTTAATACAAATTAATTTGTGAAACTGTTAAAAAATAGTATATGGTAAATTAAATATATTACGCTATTGTTATCATATAGAAACATCATGGAATATTGTACATCATATTAGCATCAACATACATTATTGTTTCATTCAATTTCACATAATAAGGATATTTAATATTTAAAAGTACAGAAGTCAGAACCCATCACCTGCTATGTAAAAGAGACAGAAGAATGCACAATGGTCAATGCTATCCGGGATCCTTGGGACATCCCTACCCTAAACCCTAACCTTAACCATTTTAACTGTCAACTTCAACTGGCTAGGGACATCCCAAGGAGGTATCTCTACCTGAAAATACATGATCTAAGTGATTGATAGTTGGAATTCAGCAGTCATAAAGCCTTATTTACTTTAATGAACGACTAAAATAGTGATTTTGTCAGACAGCATAGACAGCAGCTCTACACTTTATTGACTGACTGATCCATTCATCCTTCCATCCCTCCTCAGCCTTCCTCTCCTCTGAAGACCCAGTGAGGGTGGAGCGCAGTCAGGGAGCTGTTGAGGGACTGGTTAGGAAGAACACTTCTACAGCCAGAGGTGAGAGGTCACATGTGGTTTAGATGGCAAATATTTGTGTCCCCTTAGCGGTTCATCACGTTAGCAAACGGGAATATTTTCCATCATCTATGTTTATTTACATTAGTGCAAATTGTCCACTGATATTGGTGTAATTTCTCACCCCTTTTGGCCGTATGAAAGTGAATTTCCCCTCAGGCACACACATTTGTTCTTTGTTATTACCCGGCCACTGCCTGTTCACCCCACTATCATCCAGAAGGCGAGGTCAGTACAGGTGCATCAAAGCTGGGACCGAGAGACAGAAGCTGTTTTTCCATCACTAACACAGAGAGGCTGCTGCCTACATACACAGACTTGAAATCATTGGCCACTTCAAGGAATGGAACACTAGTCACTTTAATAATGTTTACATATCTGGCATTACTCATCTCATATGTATACTGTATTCTATCCTATTCTACTGTATCTGTCTATGTATTACTCATCTCATATGTATATACTGTATTCTATCCTATTCTACTGTATCTTAGTCTCATCTCATATGTATATACTGTATTCTATCCTATTCTACTGTATCTGTCTATGTATTACTCATCTCATATGTATATACTGTATTCTATCCTATTCTACTGTATCTGTCTATGTATTACTCATCTCATATGTATATACTGTATTCTATCCTATTCTACTGTATCTTAGTCTCATCTCATATGTATATACTGTATTCTATCCTATTCTACTGTATCTGTCTATGTCACTCTGACATCGCTTGTCCATATATTTATATATTCTTATTCCATTACTTAGATTTGTGTGTATTAGGTATTTGTTGTGAAATTGTTAGATATTACTGCATTGTTGGAGCTAGGAACACAAGCATTTAGTTAGATATTACTGCACTGTTGGAGCTAGGAACACAAGCATTTAGTTAGATACTACTGCACTGTTGGAGCTAGGAACACAAGCATTTAGTTAGATACTACTGCACTGTTGGAGCTAGGAACACACACATTTAGTTAGATACTACTGCACTGTTGGAGCTAGGAACACAAGCATTTAGTTAGATACTACTGCACTGTTGGAGCTAGAAACACAAGCATTTAGTTAGGTATTACTGTTGGAGCTAGGAACACAAGCATTTAGTTAGATACTACTGCACTGTTGGAGCTAGGAACACAAGCATTTAGTTAGATACTACTGCACTGTTGGAGCTAGGAACACACACATTTAGTTAGATACTACTGCACTGTTGGAGCTAGGAACACAAGCATTTAGTTAGATACTACTGCACTGTTGGAGCTAGGAACACAAGCATTTAGTTAGATATTACTGCACTGTTGGAGCTAGGAACACAAGCATTTAGTTAGATACTACTGCACTGTTGGAGCTAGGAACACAAGCATTTGGTTAGATACTACTGCACTGTTGGAGCTAGGAACACAAGCATTTAGTTAGATACTACTGCACTGTTGGAGCTAGGAACACAAGCATTTGGTTAGATACTACTGCACTGTTGGAGCTAGGAACACAAGCATTTAGTTAGATATTACTGCACTGTTGGAGCTAGGAACACAAGCATTTAGTTAGATACTACTGCACTGTTGGAGCTAGGAACACAAGCATTTGGTTAGATACTACTGCACTGTTGGAGCTAGGAACACAATCATTTGGTTAGATATTACTGCACTGTTGGAGCTAGGAACACAAGCATTTGGTTAGATATTACTGCACTGTTGGAGCTAGGAACACAAGCATTTAGTTAGGTATTACTGCACTGTTGGAGCTAGGAACACAAGCATTTAGTTAGATATTACTGCACTGTTGGAGCTAGGAACACAAGCATTTAGTTAGATACTACTGCACTGTTGGAGCTAGGAACACAAGCATTTGGTTAGATATTACTGCACTGTTGGAGCTAGGAACAGAAGCATTTCACTACACCAGCAATAACATCTGTATGTGACAAATAACATTTGATTTATTATGAAGGTCATTTGTGTCAAATGTACTTTTCCCCACTCATTCACCGCATCTCTTTACATTGCTTATGTATATAATATCCTATAAATCACATTTGCTGTACAACAAACTCTACCAACGATCTTGAAACATAGTATCAACTATCAACTGGCCCAAAACTCGAGATAGAAACTCGGATAAACTTGTGATAGCAAGTTTGCAACATTGTCTAAAATATTCTGGGCCCTCAGCGTTTCCCGGCCAGTGAGTTTGGGACAGACACAGCTGTAGGCTATTTGTGTAAAGAATAAGAAGTAATCAGGTATTTTATGACATTTCCACTGGATCAGAGCATTACATTGATCCTTTTCATGCCGAGTGGTTATTGAAAGGGCGAGAGCTGGAAATATTTTACAAATACTTTGAGGAACTATTGTCGTTTGCAATTGATTTTGATTAGACTTTGTTTACTTGCTGTTTGAGGTGAAGAAAAAATGTGCTTTGAGAGGCTCCACAACTCATTAGTGGTGGTGCGTTAAGACAATCAGAAATACTATCAGACATCCCCAAATGGGCACATTTATAGGCCTACATTTGTGTGCAGGCCAGGTAGACTAGTCCTACTTCTATATGGGTAATCAGGTGTGCGTCCTTACTCAACATTGACAGGAGTGTTTCAAACAAAAGACAATGAATAAATTGACAAAACTTACGCATCTCCTCATTAGCAGATATACTACATCCATAACTAGTGGTTTCCTCATTACCAGATATACTACATCCATAACTAGTGGTTTCCTCATTACCAGATATACTACATCCATAACTAGCGGTATCCTCATTAGCAGATATACTACATCCATAACTAGTGGTTTCCTCATTACCAGATATACTACATCCATAACTAGTGGTTTCCTCATTACCAGATATACTACATCCATAACTAGTGGTTTCCTCATTAGCAGATATACTACATCCATAACTAGTGGTTTCCTCATTAGCAGATATACTACATCCATAACTAGTGGTTTCCTCATTACCAGATATACTACATCCATAACTAGTGGTTTCCTCATTACCAGATATACCAGATCCATAACTAGTGGTTTCCTCATTACCAGATATACTACATCCATAACTAGCGGTTTCCTCATTAGCAGATATACTACGTCCATAACTAGTGGTTTCCTCATTAGCAGGGAGGAGTTTCTACAACCAAATTGCGTGTGCATTGACCTCGTGCCGCAGTTTTAGCAAACACAGAATGTGGCCTATATTGGAGACCAAAAGTCGTCTGGCACACTACTTACAGTTTCAACAACTTGAATAACTTCTTTCTAGCTACAATCATCGATGTTACTACTAATGTGATGACTATTGTTGCTAACTTGACTGTCTTAATTCTCAAATTTAACAGACTTCAATTGTTGTACAACTTCATGGGTATGCTCTGGGCATCACCTTTTATCTTAAATAAACAGTGGATTTCTGCTGTTGTGGGCCTTTAACCATCTGTCTGACTTCGTCATGCACACAGGTGAGAGACGGGACTATCGTGGATCCTCTGGGGATATTCAACAACATCATGGTGCTGACGAGGCAGAGAAAAGTCTCTCCAGATCAGAACTCCTCAAGAAACACCAGCGAGAGAAACCTTACTGCTGCTCTGACTCTGACTGTGGGAAAAGATTCAACTCTTCACTAGGCCTTAAAATACATCAAAGAATTCACACTGGAGAGAAACGTTATGGCTGTGATCAATGTGGGAAGAGTTTTATTCGGCTACAAACCCTGAAATCACACCAGAGAATACACACTGGAGAGAAACCTTATGGCTGTGATCAATGTGGGAAGAGTTTTACTCAGCTAAACAGCCTGATAGTACACCAGCGGACACACACAGGAGAGAAACCTTATGGCTGTAATCAATGTGGGAAGAGTTTTACTACATCTAGCTATCTAACTATACACAAGAGAACACACACAGGAGAGAAACCATATAGCTGTAATCAATGTGGGAAGAGTTTTACTCAGCTAAACAGCCTGATAGTACACCAGCGGACACACACAGGAGAGAAACCTTATGGCTGTAATCAATGTGTAAAGAGTTTTAGTACATTTGGCTGTCTGACTATACACCAGAGAACACACACAGGAGAGAAATCTCATAACTGTAATCAGTGTGGGAAGAGATACTCTGATAAAAGATCTCTGATCAAACATCAGAAAATACATGAAGGAGTTGTTTCATGATATCAATGAAATGATGTCACAATGTAGAATGTTTTAACATTGTAGTAGGAGTATTTTAATGATGTCACAATGTAGAATGTTTTAACATTGTAGTAGGAGTGTTTTAATGATGTCACAATGTGGAACCCTAAACCTTTGTCCCCTGTTCTATTGATTTCAACATGATATGGATATTAACCTCAGGGGGAAAATCCAGGCTCTGAATTGAAAGAGTATTATTTATGTGATTTAACAAAAAGTGACCAACACAAAAAAGAGTTGTTACACTTCCCGCGTTGGTGACCCACTTGAATCAAAATGCAACACTTCAAAATGTGGCGATCTGTTTTCTACAAGTTGTCCTGTAACCAGGGATGTACACATTACTCCCAGATTCCGTGTGGTTTTTGAGCTGTTAGTTTTAACAGGACGTGCAACCTCATCTCCCTCCTCTCACACAATTGATTTTAGCATGGTATCGATGAGTTATGACAAATAAGTGTTGTGTTCCTTTGTTTAGCGACCCCTAAATTTAAATGCATCACTCCCAAATGTAGCTGACTGTCTTCTGCAGGTTGTCCTCTAACCAGTGAGCTAAAATATATCTCCCATTTCCGTGTGTTTTTTTTTTTGTTGTGTTAGTTTTCAACAGCACGTACAACCTGATTTCCACCCTAATCGATATCAGTGATTTATTGCTACTTGTCAAAACAACAGTGGTTTTGGTGCTTGTGCAGTTTATAATTTGCTTGTTTAAAAAATAAAAGTAATATGATTGTTGCAGATGTTTGTGTATATACATGTTTTATTGTTCCATGCTTCACCATTAAGTGAATTATTGACAATACATATTAACAAAAGGGTGTTCATTTGATTTTCACATTTCATATTTACAATTTATGTAACATTTAGTATTCATAATTATTTATGCAACCAGCTAACAATTTTTTGGTACAATTATATTGACATTGTTGCCCTGTTTTTAGAATATCAGGGTTCATTCTCAGATGTGCCAACCCAAATGTACTAGAGCATGACATTGGGGACTGGGCCCCGATCCAACAACATGCCTATCTAGTGAACCCTGAAAAGAGAGAGAAGCTCCGCAGTGAGGTGGAAAGTTACTACGGATATTGCAGGAGTTTCCTTTTGAAATCAGACATGTCCGTGGTGAGAACAACCTGGTTGCTGATTGTCTCAAGGGGTCAAAACGTTTTGTGTTTTGCGTTTAGCCAGTGAGTTGCCATGGATCACGATTTATTTTGATGGCACGTTTTTCCGTTTTGGAGATGAGTTTTGTTTGGGCTCGTTCCAAGGAGACGAGAGTTCTAGAAGATAGTGAGTTTTAGGAAGATGAGAGTTCTAGAAGCTAGTTTTTGATTGTTGACAGTAGACCGTGTTTATATTGTAGAAGCAATAGTAGTTGATTATATTGTTTTCTGTTGGTGGTGAGCAAACTTGTCCAACAAAAATATAGCCATTGTGTTACATGTCTGAAATGTGCTGTATAAATAAAGCTTGATTTGAACATATTGCAAAACAAATGAACCCAATGACTGACCAATCAACAGACTCTTGCAAAACCAATGAACAAATATGTGCCAAAGCAACACATATCTTGGTCCAGCTTAGTATGAAAAAAAGTATACATTCAGTATATCGTCCACTATGTCAAAATAATCTATGTAAGTTTACATCATAGGTATGTAATATAGGTATGTAATATATATATATATATATGTATGTACGTTTAGTATGACTTTTCAACCAACCCAGTGCATTTGTTGAACCTGAAAAATGTTCAAATCAACAATATGTCAAAGGATTCAACTACTGCAAACTGAAACAAACAGATCAATCCCACTTTTCCAGCCTGCTGAAGGGGTGGTGGAGTGGTAAACACCACCCCCGGCTCTACCAGGGGCTTGAGGTGGTCTCCCACAGCTCTGCTGGTGGAATGGTAAACACCACCCCCGGCTCTACCAGGGGCTTGAGGTGGTCTCCCACAGCTCTGCTTATGTCATGTTCTGTGGCCTTGCCGTTCCATTTCTTGACTGCCCCTGCAACACAGAAACACATTTAGTCATATTATATAAAACACTTAAAGTAATGGATATGGAGCATCTATGGCCTCAGTTACACCTGGCACCTAAATGTGTCATCTGATCACTCCAAGCTGCATTAGGTTCAGGTCTACCAGGATGGGCCTTTGACAGTCTGGATGCAGTCAGGCCACTGAATATAAATAAGCAATGTAAAGAGATGGGGTGAATGAGTGGGGAAAAGTACATTTGATACAAATTACCTTCATAATATCAAAGAACAAATGTGTGTGCCTGAGGGGAAATTAACTTTCATACAGCCAAAAGGGGTGAGAAATTACACCAATATCAGTGGACAATTTACACTAATGTAAATAAACATAGATGATGGAACATATTCCCTTTTGCTGACGTGATGAACCACTAAGGGGACATAAATATTTACCATCTAAACCATGTGTGACCTCTCACCTCTCTGGCTGTAGAAGTGTTCTTCCTAACCAGTCCCTCAACAGCTCTCTGACTGAGCTCCACCCTCACTGGGTCTTCAGAGAAGAGGAAGGCTGAGGAGGGATGGAAGGATGAATGGATCAGTCAGTCAATAAAGTGTAGAGCTGCTGTCTATGCTGTCTGACAAAATCACTATTTTAGTCGTTCATTAAAGTAAATAAGGCTATATGACTGCTGAATACCAACTATCAATCACTTAGATCATGTATTTTCAGGTAGCGATACATCCTTGGGACGTCTCTAGCCAATTGAAGTTGACATTTAAAATGGTTACGGTAGGGGTTAATGTTAGGGTTTAGGGTAGGGATGTCCCAAGGATCCCAGATAGCATTGACCATTGTGCATTATTATGTCTCTTTTACATAACAGGTGTAAAAGAAACACAGACAAGACAAGTAGGCACGCAATGGATTATGGTCATTGTAGTTAATTACGTTTTATTCGCTAAACTATGTAGAATATTGGCCTGTTGGAAACTACAACTCTACTTCATCACACAGTTCAGGCTGGATCTGATTTATTTCTAGAGAAACTACAACTCCCTACTACATCACACAGTTCAGGCTGGATCTGATTTATCTCTAGAGAAACTACAACTCCCTACTACATCACACAGTTCAGGCTGGATATGATTTATCTCTAGAAAAACTACAACTCCCTACTACATCACACAGTTCAGGCTGGGTCTGATTTATCTCTAGAGAAACTACAACTCTCTACTACATCACACAGTTCAGGCTGGGTCTGATTTATCTCCAGACTAGCTCTAGACACACCCTCTGGGCAGACAGGCCAAAGGCGCTTGCCCCAATTAAGGGAACCGTTGATCTACTTCAGAGGAACTGTGTCTAGAGTGACTTCCTGTTGTTTTGACACCTCACTGGAAACCTAGAATAACTATCTGTTGCTACAGAATGAGATGACCAATTCCCAGTTAGTCTGTCTCGTTCTCCACACACGGACACACACCAAGATCACGTGTTTTCTATATGCACAAGATAGTTTGACTATATAAGGCTTCTGAACTCATCGAGCTCTCGGCCTTCCACCTCAGAGTGTAGGGCTGACCAGCTACATTATTGCAATTCTTATCAAATAAAGGTTGATTGTTTGAAGAAATGGCAAAGTCTCTCCTGATTGGTTAGAATTTCCACCACAATGTGCAGTAGGTTTTTTCAATACCAACAATGTTAGACCAGACTCATAGTACAGAATGAATGACTGACTGCCCGATTCAACGTCAGTTCACCGTCTCACCTCATACTATATGACGGCAGCTGACTGCCCAGTTCAACGTCAGTTCACCGTCTCACCTCATACTGTATTGGAGCAGCAGCAGCTGACTGCCCGGTTCAACATCAGTTCACCGTCTCACCTCATACTGTATTGGAGCAGCAGCAACTGACTGCCCGGTTCAACATCAGTTCACGTCTCACCTCATACTGTATTGGAGCAGCAGCAGCTGACTGCCCAGTTCAACGTCAGTTCACCGTCTCACCTCATACTGTATTGGAGCAGCAGCAGCTGACTGCCCAGTTCAACATCAGTTCACCGTCTCACCTTATACTGTATTGGAGCAGCAGCAGCTGACTGCCCAGTTCAACGTCAGTTCACCGTCTCACCTCATACTGTATTGGAGCAGCAGCAGCTGACTGCCATGTTCAACATCAGTTCACCGTCTCATCTCATACTGTATTGGAGCAGAAGCAGCTGACTTGATCGTTGATGCAAATCATCATGTTTGAATCTGAGAGTAAATAGAGCCGACTACAACTCTAAAAATGAAGGGTTCAACTGGAGTTGTTCTCAGATCCCCTAAGAACCGTAGGGTTCTTGGTCAATGAAAAACAGCCCCAAAAGGTTCTTCAAAGAACTTGTTAGAAGGTGGGTTCATCGAGGAACCTCCGTTGTTGCTGGACTTCTAACGGGAACTTCGCAATTACAACTGAAAACGATGGTGGCAAGTTTGGATGCGACAACAGTTAAAAAGGTTAAGTTGGGTTGATGTTTGGCTCTGAATATGTCTCGAAATAATTTATATAATAATAATATAACATAATAATGAATAACGAAGACAATGATGGTTTTCTGTGAATATCTTCCATAACGTTACTATAGCTAATTACCGTAAATATTAGAAAGCCGGGTTTGACCGTCGGCGTTGTATGAGCTACAGTACAGTACCGTTATCTAGCTAGCTAACGTTATGTCCTAACTAGGCACAACTAGGTTTGGATTATTTCCCTGAACTATATTCTTTCCCATATATTGTATATCGTTTCCATAAAGCCAACATGGCTTTACACTCATTAACGTAAGTTTCCAATCTAGAACAGTTCTCACTTTTGTGAGAATGAACTAGCTAACGTTAACTAACTAACTAAGGACGGTGACCTGTCCAGACGAGATGTTACAACGAACTGAATCGTCAATGGAGGTCTTCCTCTTTATATAGCCTGCTACAGCATGCAATACTATTAACTTACAAGGGGGCATAACGTTACATGTACAATACTATCACATTTTGGAAACGTTACATGTACAATACTATTTGGAAACGTTACATGTACAACACTATCCCATTTTTTTTTTTGATTGAAATGTGATGTTATCCCTGTATGGCTAGTGCTTTCTCCAATATGTTCTTCTATTTTGCATTCAATTGTATGTATATGCCATTTATCTTTCAATATTTATTTAATATATATATTTAAATGCTTGACACATTTTCTCTTCCTTTGAAATTCTTATAGGACAGAACATGGACACAATGCAATTGAGATTAAGAAGAAGGTACAGATCTGTTGTAGGACAGCTGCATTTGAAGTGTACATTTAACCTACATAGCAGTCAATACAAACTGACATCTCTTAGCATACAAATGTGTGCAAATGATCTTTTCAGATCTTCTCAGAAATGAATCAAGTCCATGGAATGGATATAGACAAAAAGATAATTCAAGGACTATCAGAGGTGGAGAGGCGAGGCAGGGGTGAGGACATCATCCTGCTATTTTGACAGTCCCTGGAGGACAATACAGAAGAGGGATTTGCTCTTATTCCTTCCCTTTCTCTAATGTATTTTGTAATAAAATTAGCAAGTGTAGTAAGATCATTGCTTTACTTTACTAGGACTGGAGACCACAGCAGCGATTCTGCTCTTGCCCTACCTCTTCAATGAGGACCCGAGTGGCCTTTATGTTCGTGACAAGGTATGCCTATGCACCAATCATCTGTTTCTTCATAAACATAGGTGTGCATGCTTATATAAAACTACAGCTGAACATTTGTTATGTTCTTTGTTAATTGTATGTGTATTAATCTTTTCTTACTTTTGTTGACACAGATTTCACCGCTCCTCACTCCTTTACTGAACATCGGTGGATATCCATTTCACCATGAGAGTGAAATCCCGCTGGCCTTTGATGGGGAGAACATCCACGCCCTGGAGGACGTCCCCATGGGACTTGGGGCTCTGCTAGGGCTGTATTTTTTATTTTCCCTTACATTTCCCCAAAATGTCAGAAAAACACTTATGTTGTTAAGTTACTGTGTTCTGGGGAGAAGAGAAGTTGGGGTGAAGTTACCAGGGCCGGTCATAAAGATGGCAAACTTCCTAACATAACTAAGTGGATATGATATACACACTAAAGCTGAAAAATCTGTATTTAGCATCAAGTCTACAATATTGTTAGTTTACCTATGATTCATTTTTAATGTATGTTGTTTTTATTGTACATCATTATTTTATATTTTTTAAATGTCATGAAAAGCACTCTCCAAAGTAAATGTATTATTTATTATGGTCTGACATGTTTGCAGAAATGTTGCAATTTTGTAATGTGTTTTGTAAATATGAATTCACATTTGTGGTGCCACTAAATAAACAATGAATTATTTAAATCAATATTGTCAATATTATTATTAAAATATGTTTTTATAATGGAGGGAGGGAGGACAGGGAGTTAAAAAAATGAACAAAAAAAGGTTCTTTGAGGAACCATGATAAGGGGTTCGTCAAAGAAATTATAGGGGTTCCCACAAAAGGTTCTTTGAATAACTTTTAGGGGTTCCCCCACAGTTTCAATTTGAAGAACCCCTAAAGGATACCCCAGGAACCTTTACTTTTTAGAGTGTATATTGATGAAAGTCACCTTGTCCGAGAGACATTTACATAGTTATACACAGCCAAATTTGTGATGACTATTTTAGGGCGAAATAGCGGAAACAACAGATAGACCTGATATCACCCATAATTCAACGTCCTTGGACGTCACGTGCTGACTGGGTATGACCAAAGTTATTCTATTTAGCTGCACTTTGTAGTACATTTTTACACTATAATAATTGTTTCTGATGCCACATAGCCCGTTTTCAAAGGGAGTCGTTGGTTTTATTGGCAGTCGCTTTTTGTCTGAAAGTATTTTCTCAACTGCGATACCAACTCCAGTCAGCAGATGGCGATGTGCGTCTTTCAGGTGATTCTGCCACTGTGACGTATAATCTAGTGGACGGGACGCTTCTTCAACATCAACAGCTAGTCAGCCACCTTGGTTCACGAACTTTATGGAAAAAGGTTTATTCAATAAATCTAGCAACTCCTTTCATACTGGGAAGACCCCCCCAGGCCTTATGGGCAGTTTTATTTCAAATGTAGTACCCGGACAGAGAAAATCCAATAAGTGTTTTATAGTTTCATCCTTAGGGTAACTTAACCTAAAGTGGTCATACTGGGAAAATACAGGAATACACACTCAGAGCCTCCTGACTGGGCCCTGTTTACACCTCCAAGGTGCCCCCCTCACACAGGAATACACACTACGAGGCTTTTCTAAAAACTACCTCTTTTTAAAACTAGGTTTGAGATGTGGTATCCACTCGGCTCACTGCCTCTCAGATCAAAGGTGGGTCCATCTGCTCCATTCCCAATGTGTGGTATCCCTGGTGCACGATTTACCCAGGTCATCAGGAGCATCACCAAGTGAAGATTAACATCCCCAAATGTGGTTAATTTCTTTCATATCAAATGAGGAGACAAACTTATCACACGTCACAGATATTCTTAAAATAAATCTTTATTCACTTATTAATAAAGTAGCAGGTCAAGACAACACATATAAAGTGAATCAATTGAGTGTTCTACGATAATGATGGCTGGTCGACAAATCACACCCAGATGATTCGTTGAGAGCCACGAGACAAAAGTACAAAGGTCTTTTATAGCCAAGATACACCCCTTTCAACCTACATGATGAACAACAGATGTATAGAACGGGTCACAAGGTTAAGATTTGTATGATAGATACTTTTAATTCTCAGCAGACAGTATCTGCTGTAAAAACAGTACTCTTTGTGTAGAGACCAGGGTCTGGCCCTGGGGTCATATAGAACAGAAACATTAATTCATGCTCTGGAATGCGGTCTCTTTAGGTTTTATCACCCAAAAGACTCCTGTCAGTGTTTTCTCCCAGAGGCCCATCCTCAGTAGAACACACAGACACAATAGTTCTAAGAACCCTCTATTCTGTTGCATAAAACAACCGTTTGATGCAATAAAAGTATTATAACATAAAGTTGCAGTTTTGCTCTCAGTATCCACTGAAAGTTGACAAGTAACAACTGGGACATAAAAGACACCCACCATGAAACACACTAAATCTGCCCAAGAAGAGGAAAACAAAAGACAAACCCACACCAAACTTAAAGACAGAAAGCAAACCAAAAAGGTGGATAGATTAAAGGTGTTGACTCTCCACATCTATCAAGACAACTGGGCCAGACACTCTTAAATAGAACCTGGACCAGCTCAGGTGAAACACCTTCCCACTAACGAGATGGACAAGCCAGCACAGGTGTAACACATACTGACTAACGAGGTGGCACCAATCAGTGCGCCCTACGTGCTAACGAGCTACACGTGCTAAAGTCCAACCTCAAAGCATAAATGGAAAAACCAAAGCCTGTAACACCTTCCCCCTTAAGACAACAAATATATCCTATATTTTTGTTGGACAAGTTCGCTCACCCCCAAACAGAAAACAACTTCCATTTCACATAATCAACTACAATGCTTCTACAATATAAACATAGTGTCTACTGGCTGTCAACAATTAAAAACAAGAATAAACACGTATTTCTAAATAATAATACACAATCGTATTATTTTTTCAATCCTTTTTCTTTCACTAGAATCCTAAAACTCACTAGCTTCATGAACTCTCGTCCCCTTGGAACGAGCCCCCCAAAAACTTGTCTCCAATACGGAAAAACGTGCAGTCAAAATAAATTGTGATCCATGGCAACGCATTGGCTAAACGCAAAACTTGTTGACTGCCCACCCTTGAGACAATCAGCAACCAACTCCTGCAATATCCGTAGTAACTTTCCACCTTACTTCTCTCTCTCTTTTCAGGGTTCACTCGATAGGCATGTTGTTGGACCGGGCCCAGTCCCCAATGTCATGCATTTGGGTTAGCACATCTGAGAATGAACCCTGATATTCTAAAAGCAGGGCAACATTGTCAATATAATTGTACCCAAAAATGGTCAGCTGGTTGCATAAATAATTATGATTACTAACTGTTACATAAATTGTAAATATGAAAATCAAAACCAAATGGACACCCCTTTGTTAATATGTAGTGGCAATAATTAACTTAATGGTGAGGCATGGAATAATAAAACACGTATCTTTTGTCAGGCTGAATGTTTGAAATATGAGGTGATTTGAGTCATGCTTCTTCAGTAGTGGAATAAAGACAATTAGCATTTGAATGTTGTCAAGAAATACTGGAGTGATGTCAGATTGTTAATAAAATTGATTATAGACCAATTTATTATACTGCTTTCATGTGTGTATATACACAAACATCTGCAACAATTATCATATTACATGTATTTTTTTAAACAAGCAGCTTTTTCAACTTGTAGAAAACAGCTAGCTACATTTTGAAGTGCTGCATTTTGATTAAAGTGGGTCACCAACGCAGTAAGTGTAACACAGCTCTTTTTTTGTTAGTCACTTTTTGTTAAATAATACTCTTTCAATTCAGAGCCTGGATTTTCCCCTGAGGCTAATATCCATATCATGCTGCAATCAATTGAACAGGGCAAAGGATAAGGTAGGACATCATTAAAATACTCCTACAATGTTAAAACATTCTACATTGTGACATCATTAAAATACTCCTTCTACAATGTTAAAACATTCTACATTGTGACATTATTTCATTGATATCATGAAACAACTCATTCATGTATGTATTTTCTGATGTTTGATCAGACACCTTTTATCAGAGTATCTCTTGTCACATTGATCACAGCGGAGAGGTTTCTCTCCTGTGTGTGTTCTCTGGTGTGAAGTCAGCTGGCCAGATGTAGGAAAACTCTTCTCACAATGATTACAACTATAAGGTTTCTCTCCTGTGTGTGTTCTCTGGTGTAAAGTCAGCTGGCTAGATGAAGTAAAACTCATCCCACATTGATCACAGATATAAGGCTTCTCTCCTGTGTGTATTCTCTGGTGTATAGTCAGATGACCAGATGTAGTAAAACTCTTCCCACATTGACCACAGCTGTAAGGTTTCTCTCCTGTGTGTATTCTCTGGTGTAATGTCAGCTGGCCAGATCGACCAAAACTCTTCCCACATTGACCACAGCTGTAAGGTTTCTCTCCTGTGTGTGTTCTCTGGTGTGATATCAGGCTGGTTGACTGAGTAAAACTCTTCCCACATTGACCACAGCTATAAGGTGTCTCTCCTGTGTGTGTTCTCTGGTGTAGAGTCAGATTGCTAGATGTAGTAAAACTCTTCCCACATTGACCACAACTATAAGGTGTCTCTCCTGTGTGTGTTCTCTGGTGTATAGTCAGAGTGCTAGATGCACCAAAACTCTTCCCACATTGATCACAGCTATAAGGTTTCTCTCCTGTGTGTGTTCTCTGGTGCACTGTCAGATCCCTAGATTGACAAAAACTCTTCCCACATTGATCACAGCTATAAGGTTTCTCTCCTGTGTGTGTTCTCTGGTGTAATGTCAGAGAGCCAGATGTAGTAAAACTCTTCCCACATTGACCACAGCTATAAGGTTTCTCTCCTGTGTGTGTTCTCTGGTGTGATATCAGGCTGGTTGACTGAGTAAAACTCTTCCCACATTGACCACAGCTATAAGGTTTCTCTCCTGTGTGTATTCTCTGGTGTAAAGTCAGAGTGCCAGAATGACCAAAACTCTTCCCACATTGATCACAGCTGTAAGGTTTCTCTCCTGTGTGTGTTCTCTGGTGTAGAGTCAGATGACCCGATGTAGTAAAACTCTTCCCACATTGACCACAGCTGTAAGGCTTCTCTACTGTGTGTATTCTCTGGTGCACTGTCAGCTGTCCAGATTGACAAAAACTCTTCCCACATTGATCACAGCTATAAGGTTTCTCTCCTGTGTGTATTGTCTGGTGTTGAATCAGATGGCAAGATTGATCAAAACTCTTCCCACATTGAACACAGCTAAATGGTTTATCTCCTGTGTGTGTTCTCTGATGAATTTTAATGCCTGATGAGGTGAATCTCTTCCCACAGTCAGAGCAGCAATGAGATTTCTTCCCTGTGGGTCTCTGCTGGTGTTTCTGGAGGAGTTCTGATGTGGAGAGACTCTTCTCTGCCTCGTCAGCATCATGAGGTTGTTGAGGATTCCCAGAGGATCCACGATAGTCCCGTCTCTCTCCTGTGTGAACAACAAAGTCAAATGGTTCAAGGCCCACAACAGTGGAAATTCACTGTAAAAGGTGATGCCAACAGCGTAGCCATGATGTTGTACAACAACTGACGTCTGTAATGAATGTAATGATTTGACATTTGTCTTAAAATGAGCAACAATAATCATATTTTGTATTGTTTTCACATTAGTAGTAACATCGATGATTGAGCCAGATGACTTTTGGTCTCCAATATGGGCCCCTTTCTGTGTTTAATAAAATTGCGGCACGAGGGCGAAGCACATACAATCAAATTGTAGAAACACCTCCCTGGTAATGAGGAAACCACTAGTTATGGATGTAGTATATCTGGTAATGAGGAAACCACTAGTTATGGATGTAGTATATCTGGTAATGAGGAAACCACTAGTTATGGATGTAGTATATCTGCTAATGATGAAACCACTAGTTATGGATGTAGCATATCTGGTAATGAGGAAACCACTAGTTATGGATGTAGTATATCTGGTAATGAGGATACCACTAGTTATGGATGTAGTATATCTGGTAATGAGGATACCACTAGTTATGGATGTAGTGTATCTGGTAATGAGGAAACCACTAGTTATGGATGTAGTATATCTGGTAATGAGGAAACCACTAGTTATGGATGTAGTATATCTGGTAATGAGGATACCACTAGTTATGGATGTAGTATATCTGCTAATGATGAAACCACTAGTTATGGATGTAGCATATCTGGTAATGAGGAAACCACTAGTTATGGATGTAGTATATCTGGTAATGAGGAAACCACTAGTTATGGATGTAGTATATCTGGTAATGAGGATACCACTAGTTATGGATGTAGTATATCTGGTAATGAGGATACCACTAGTTATGGATGTAGTGTATCTGGTAATGAGGAAACCACTAGTTATGGATGTAGTATATCTGGTAATGAGGAAACCACTAGTTATGGATGTAGTATATCTGGTAATGAGGATACCACTAGTTATGGATGTAGTATATCTGCTAATGATGAAACCACTAGTTATGGATGTAGCATATCTGGTAATGAGGAAACCACTAGTTATGGATGTAGTATATCTGGTAATGAGGAAACCACTAGTTATGGATGTAGTATATCTGGTAATGAGGAAACCGATAGTTATGGATGTAGTATATCTGGTAATGAGGAAACCACTAGTTATGGATGTAGTATATCTGGTAATGAGGAAACCACTAGTTATGGATGTAGTATATCTGGTAATGAGGAAACCACTAGTTATAGATGTAGTATATCTGGTTGTAGAAACTCCTTCCCGCTAGTGAGGATAATAGTTATAGCAAAGATTTTAGTTTTTCACAAAGTATTCTGAATGTGAATGGGTGAAAACTCAGGGGAGTAGCCTCCATTTCCAGGTTGCTTATGAGTGCATTTCACACTACTTTGGATTATAATTGTAAGGCTCGTTTGAATGTCCTGCTTAATATAATGTTTGTGTCATCACAAATCAACCGCTTTGTACTTAAAAAACACTTCAACCAGTAAAATGCTCTTTGGCTTTTCCATCAGCCTGACAATGAGGGTTTGTACACTGTTTGCCAAATTGTCCCATAACTTCACCTAACAACAAATATACCTGTAATGAACGAAGAAGCACTTTGGTTGTTGTTGCATGACATACATAGTGTACTGTAGGACCCATAACAACAACATAGACCTACTGTAGGACCCATAACAACAACATAGACCTACTGTAGGACCCATAACTTCACCTAACAATAACATAGACCTACTGTAGGAGCCATAACTTCACCTAACAACAACATAGACCTACTGTAGAAGCCATAACTTCACCTAACAACAACATAGACCTACTGTAGTACCCATAACAACAACATAGACCTACTGTAGGACCCATAACATTACCTAACAATAACATATACCTACTGTAGGACCCATAACATTACCTAACAATAACATAGACCTACTGTAGTACCCATAACTTCACCTAACAACAACATAGACCTACTGTAGAACCCATAACTTCACCTAACAACAACATAGACCTACTGTAGTACCCATAACTTCACCTAACAACAACATAGACCTACTGTAGGACCCATAACTTCACCTAACAACAAATAAAGGAAAATAGCTCTGTGTGTTGTACAATAGCCTATCCATCAAGGAACAGTTCTCTACACATTATGAGCAAAGTATCTCTCTGTGCAAACAGACTAACGATACCCTACAGTAAATCAAGCAGACAATAACATTATAAACATCAATTTGTTAGGGATGTTGGATCCAACGTGGAGCACGGCATAACTGTCTTTACCAGAGTAATGAATGAAGAAGCTGGTTGTTGTTGCATGTCGTGATGTTTGTCATGTGACTGGCATTCAGAAAATTATTTCCTGCATCAGCTGATGATAGTTTAGTAACTAAACAGCTACAGTATTAAGAATTATGTGTAATTATTGAAGAAACACATTAATGACAGTATCCATTTGGGTGTTGTCAATAAAGTTAAGGTGACTCTCGGTTAGAACCATTTGATTAAGCAAACTCTGAAATTATTTTGGATTTCTGTGCCCATGAAAACTGTTTTCCCAGCGTAACATAAGGAAACTAAATGTTACGTAGGTAGAGTGCATTTCAGAGATCTGAATACAAAAAATTGTCCTAACAGGACAATAATCTGTAGTGCGTTATCATTCTAAATGTCCTGAATAAAGGAACAGTTCTCTGTGCTTTATCTTGGACTTATTTTTCTACTGTATTATTGATGTTTGATTATTGTATGTTTGTTACACTCCATGTGTAACTCTGTGTTGTCTGTGTCACACTGCTTTGCTTTATCTTGGCCAGGTCGCAATTGTAAATGAGAACTTGTTCTCAACTTGCCTACCTGGTTAAATAAAGGTGAAATAAATAAATTAAATAGTTCAGCAACGGTGGCTTGCAAACAGTGGATAGTAAGTAGCCCACCTTTGGAATAACTATGTATAGTTATAACTGTAGTATCCTGTATAACTGTAGTATCCTGTATAACTGTAGTATCCTGTATAACTGTAGTATCCTGTATAACTGTAGTATCCTGTATAACTGTAGTATCCTGTATAACTATGTATAGTTATAACTGTAGTATCCTGTATAACTGTAGTATCCTGTATAACTATGTATAGTTATAACTGTAGTATCCTGTATAACTGTAGTATCCTGTATAACTGTAGTATCCTGTATAACTGTAGTATCCTGTATAACTATGTATAGTTATAACTGTAGTATCCTGTATAACTGTAGTATCCTGTATAACTGTAGTATCCTGTATAACTATGTATAGTTATAACTGTAGTATCCTGTATAACTGTAGTATCCTGTATAACTATGTATAGTTATAACTGTAGTATCCTGTATAACTATGTATAGTTATAACTGTAGTATCCTGTATAACTGTAGTATCCTGTATAACTGTAGTATCCTGTATACCTATGTATAGTTATAACTGTAGTATCCTGTAGTATCCTGTAACTATGTAATAGTTATAACTGTAAGTATCCTGTATAACTATGTATAGTTATAACTGTAGTATCCTGTATAACTGTAGTATCCTGTATAACTATGTATAGTTATAACTGTAGTATCCTGTATAACTATGTATAGTTATAACTGTAGTATCCTGTATAACTATGTATAGTTATAACTGTAGTATCCTGTATAACTGTAGTATCCTGGTATAACTGATGTATAGTTATAACTGTAGTATACTGTATAACTATGTATAGTTATAACTGTAGTATCCTGTATAACTATGTATAGTTATAACTGTAGTATCCTGTATAACTGTAGTATCCTGTATAACGATGTATAGTTATAACTGTAGTATACTGTATAACTATGTATAGTTATAACTGTAGTATCCTGTATAACTTAGTATCCGTTATAACTGTATGTATCCTGTTATAACTGTAGTATCCTGTATAACTATGTATAGTTATAACTGTAGTATACTGTATAACTATGTATAGTTATAACTGTAGTATCCTGTATAACTGTAGTATCCTGTATAACTATGTATAGTTATAACTGTAGTATCCTGTATAACTATGTATAGTTATAACTGTAGTATCCTGTATAACTATGTATAGTTATAACTGTAGTATCCTGTATAACTGTAGTATCCTGTATAACTGTAGTATCATGTATAACTGTAGTATACCTGTATAACTATGTATAGTTATAACTGTAGTATCCTGTATAACTATGTATAGTTATAACTGTAGTATCCTGTATAACTGTATGTATAGTATAACTGTAGTATCCTGTATAACTGTAGTATCCTGTATAACTATGTATAGTTATAACTGTAGTATCCTGTATAACTGTAGTATCCTGTATAACTATGTATAGTTATAACTGTAGTATCCTGTATAACTGTATAGTTATAACTGTAGTATCCTGTATAACTATGTATAGTTATAACTGTAGTATCCTGTATAACTGTAGTATCCTGTATAACTATGTATAGTTATAACTGTAGTATCCTGTATAACTATGTATAGTTTAACTGTAGTATCCTGTATAACTATGTATAGTTATAACTGTAGTATCCTGTATAACTGTAGTATCCTGTATAACGATGTATAGTTATAACTGTAGTATACTGTATAACTATGTATAGTTATAACTGTAGTATCCTGTATAACTATGTATAGTTATAACTGTAGTATCCTGTATAACTGTAGTATCCTGTATAACTATGTATAGTTATAACTGTAGTATACTGTATAACTATGTATAGTTATAACTGTAGTATCCTGTATAACTGTAGTATCCTGTATAACTATGTATAGTTATAACTGAGTATCCTGATAACTGTAGTATCCTGTATAACTATGTATAGTTATAACTGTAGTATCCGTTATAACTGTAGTATCCTGTATAACTATGTATAGTTATAACTGTAGTATCCTGTATAAGCTGTAGTATGCCTGTATAACTGTAGTATCTGTATAACTGTAGTATCCTGTATAACTGTAGCATCCTGTATAACTGTAGTATCCTGTATAACTATGTATAGTTATAACTGTAATTATAACCATGTATAGTTATAACTGTAGTATCCTGTATAACTATGTATAGTTATAACTGTAATATACTGTATAACGATGTATAGTTATAACTGTAGTATCCTGTATAACTTTAGTATCATGTATAACTGTATGTATACTGTATAACTATGTATATGTATAACTGTAGTATCCTGTATAACTGTAGTATCATGTATAACTGTTAGTATCCTGTATAACTGTAGTATCCTGTATAACTATGTATAGTTATAACTGTAGTACCTGTATAACTGTAGTATCCTGTATAACTATAGATAGTTATAACTGTAGTATCCTGTATAACTGGTGTATCCTGTATAACTGTAGTATCCTGTATAACTGTAGTATCCTGTATAACTGTAGTATCCTGTATAACTGTAGTATCCTGTATAACTGTAGTATCCCTGTATAACTATGTATAGTTATAACTGTAGTATCCTGTATAACTATGTATAGTATAACTGTAGTATCCTGTATAACTATGTATAGTTATAACTGTAGTATCCTGTATAACTGTAGTATCCTGTATAACTATGTATAGTTATAACTGTAGTATCCTGTATAACTATGTATAGTTATAACTGTAGTATCCTGTATAACTATGTATAGTTATAACTGTAGTATCCTGTATAACTGTAGTATCCTGTATAACGATGTATAGCTATAACTGTAGTATACTGTATAACTATGTATAGTTATAACTGTAGTATCCTGTATAACTATGTATAGTTATAACTGTAGTATCCTGTATAACTGTAGTATCCTGTATAACTATGTATAGTTATAACTGTAGTATACTGTATAACTATGTATAGTTATAACTGTAGTATCCTGTATAACTGTAGTATCCTGTATAACTATGTATAGTTATAACTGTAGTATCCTGTATAACTGTATAGTTATAACTGTAGTATCCTGTATAACTATGTATAGTTATAACTGTAGTATCCTGTATAACTGTAGTATCCTGTATAACTATGTATAGTTATAACTGTAGTACTGTATAACTATGTATAGTTATAACTGTAGTATCCTGTATAACTGTAGTATCCTGTATAACTATGTAGTTATAACTGTAGTATCCTGTATAACTGTAGTATCCTGTAAATGTATAGTTATAACTGTAGTATCCTGTATAACTGTAGTATCCTGTATAACTATGTATAGTTATAACTGTAGTATCCTGTATACTGTAGTATCCTGTATAACTATGTATAGTTATAACTGTAGTATCCTGTATAACTGTAGCATCCTGTATAACTGTAGTATCCTGTATAACTGTAGTATCCTGTATAACCATGTATAGTTATAACTGTAGTATCCTGTATAACTATGTATAGTTATAACTGTAATATACTGTATAACTATGTATAGTTATAACTGTAGTATCCTGTATAACTGTAGTATCCTG
>NW_024061669.1:50000-97500 GCF_016432855.1 Salvelinus namaycush | reverse complement strand
AGAGAGAGAGGTCTAAGAGTGGGACCCATGAACGTGCAGAGAGAGAGGTCTAAGAGTGGGAACAGGAACGTGCAGAAGAGAGGTGTCTAACGAGTGGGAACAGGAACGTGCAGAGAGAGAGAGGTCTAAGAGTGGGAACAGGAACGTGCAGAGAGAGAGGTCTAAGAGTGGGAACAGGAACGTGGAGAGAGAGAGGTCTAAGAGTGGGAACAGGAACGTGGAGAGAGAGAGGTCTAAGAGTGGGAACAGGAACGTGCAGAGAGAGAGGTCTAAGAGTGGGAACAGGGAAGTGCAGATAGAGAGATGTCTAAGAGTGGGAACAGGAAGGGTCAGAGAGAGAGGTCTAAGTGTGAACAGGAACGTGGCAGAAAGAGAGGTCCTAAGAGTGGAATAGGAACGTGCAGAGAGAGTCTAGATGGAAGGACGGTAAACTAATGAGTGGGAACAGGAACCGTGCAGAGAGAGAGAGGCTAAGATTGGGAACAGAGTGCAGAGCAGGCTCTAAGAGTGGAACAGGAACGTGGGGGAGAGAGAGGTCTAAATGAGTGGGAACAGGAACGTGCAAGGAGAGAGAGAGGTCTAAGAGTGGAACAGAAAGAACGTGCAGAGAGAGAGAGGTTCCTAAGGTGGGAACCGGAACGTGCGAGAGAGAGAGTCTAAGAGTGGGAACAGGAATGTGCAGGAGAGAGAGGTCTAAGAGTGGAACAGGAACGTGCAGAGAGAGAGAGGTCTAGAGTGGGACAGGAACGTGCAGAGAGGAGGTCTAAAGGGGGACAACAGGAACGTGCAAGAGAGCAGAGAGTTTCTAAGAGTGGGAACAGGAACGTGCAGGAGAGAGAGGTCTAAGAGTGGAACAGGAACGTGCCAGAGAGAGAGAGGTTCTAAGAGTGGTAACAGGAACGTGCAGAGAGAGAGAGGTCTAAGAGTGGGAACAGGCACGTGCAGAATAGAAGTGTCTAAGAGTGGGAACAGAAGCGTGCAGTAGAGAGAGAGACAGTCTACAGAGTGGGACAGGACGTGCAGAGAGAGAGAGAGGTCTAAGGTGGGAACAAGACTGCAGAGAAGAGAGAACTATGGTGGAAACAGGAATGTGCAAAGAGAGAGAGAGGTCTAAGAGTGGGAACAGGAACGTACAGAGAGAGAGGTCTAAGAGAGGGAACAGGAAAAACGTGCAGAGAGAGAGGTCTAAATGGGACAGGAACTGCAGAAGAGAGAGGTCTAAGAGTGGGAACAGGAACGTGCAGAGAGAGAGGTCTAAGCAGTGGGAACAGGAACGTGCAGAGAGAGGAGTCTAGAGTGGGAACAGGAACTTGCAGAGAAGAGAGGGTGTAAGAGTGGACAAGAACGTGCAGTAGAGAGAGAGGTCTAACTAAGAGTGGGGAACAGGAACTTTCATAGAGAGAGAGTGTAAGCAGTGGGAACAGGAACGTGTCAGAGTAGAAGAGGTGTAAGAGTGGGAACAGGAACGTGCAGAGACGGAGAGGTGTAAGAGTGGGAACAGGGAACGTGCAGAGAGAGAGAAGGTGTAAGAGTGGGAACAGAACGTGCAGAGAGAGAGGTCTAGAGTGGGAACAGGAACGTGGCCGAAGAGAGGAGAAGGTCTAGAGTGGGAAAGGACGTGCAGTAGAGAAGTCTAAGAGGGGGAACAAGAAAGTGCAGAGAGAGAGAGACAGTCTAGAGTGGGACAGGAACGTGCAGAGTAGAGAGCAGAGAGGTCCTAAGAGTGGGGAACAAGACTGCAGGAGCAGAGTAGAACCTAGGGTGGAAAGCAGGATGTGCAAAGGGAGAGAGAGTCTAAAGAGTGGGAACAGTAGAACTAACAGAGAGAGAGGTCTAAGAGTGGGACAGGAACGTGCGAAGAGGAGGTCTAAAGTGGGAACAGGAACGGCGGGGGTCTAGATTGGAACAGGACGAGGAGAATCTAAGAGTGGGAACGACGTGCAGAGAGAGAAGAGGTCTAAGATGGGAACATGAACGGAGGAGAGGAGAGGTCTAAGAGTGGGAACAGGAACGTGGAGAGAAGGGTCTAAGAGTGGGAACAGGAAACGTGGCAGAGAGAGAGTCTAAGAGTGGAACGGAAAGTGCAGAGAAGAGATGGTCTAAGAGTGGGACAGGAATGTGTCAAGGAGAGAGAGAGGTCCTAGAGTGGGAACAGGCAATGCAAGAGAGAGAGGTCTAAGAGTGGGAACAGTAACGTGCAGATGAGAGAGGTCTACAGTGTGGAATAGGAACGGAAGAGGTAGACCAAGATGAAGGACGTGCAGAAGATCTAAGAGTGGGAACAGGAACGTCAGAGAGAGAGAGTTAGAGTGGGAACAGGAACGAGAGAGAGGCTCTAAGAAGGTGGGAACAGGAACGTGGAGAGAGAGAGGTCTAAGAGTGGGAACAGGACTCGTGCAGAGAGTAGAGGTCTAAGAGTAGGGGAACAGGAACGTGACCAGGAGAGAGAGGTCTAAGAGTGGAACAGGAACGTGCGAGGAGTGAGGTCTAAAGAGTGGGAACAGGAATGTGTCAGAGAGAGAGGTCTAAGAGTGGAACAGAACGTGCAAGAGAGAGAGGTCTAAGAGTGGGAACAGGACGTGCAGAGAGAGAGGTCTAAGAGTGGGAACAGGAACGTGCAGAGAGATGAGAGTTCTAAGAGTGGGAACGAACGTGCAGATGAAGAGAGAGGTCTAAGAGTGTGACAGAACGTGCGAGTAGAGAGAGAGGTCTTAAAGTGGGGGAACACGGAAACGGCAGAGAGAGAGAGGTCTAAGAGTGGAACAGGAACGTGCATGATTAGAGAGGTTCTAAGAGTGGGCACACAAGAACGTGCAGAGAAGAGAGAGACAGGTCTAAGAGTGGAACAGAACTGCAGAGAGAGGAGAGAGAGGTCTAAGAGTGGGAACAAGAACGTGCAGAGAGAGAGAGAACTAAGGGTGGAACAGAATGTGCAAGAGAGGAGAGGTCTAGAGTGGAAAAACAAACAGTAACGTACGAGGAGAGGTCCTAAGAGTGGGAACAGGAACGTGGCAGAGAGAGAGAGTCTAAGAGTGAACAGGAAGTCAGAGGAGAGGAGTCCTAAGTGGGAACAGGAAACGTGCAGAGAGAGAGGTCTAAGTGGGAACAGAACGTGCAAGAGAGCAGAGAGGTCTAAGAGTGGGAACAGGAACGTGCAAGAGAGAGAGGTGTAAGAGTGGGAACCAGAACGTGCAGAGAGAGAGAGGTCTAAAGAGTGGGAACAGGAACGTGCAGAGAGAGAGAGTGTAAGAGTGGACACAGTAACGTGGCAGAGAGGAGAGAGGTGTAAGAGTGGGAACAGGAACGTGCAGAGAGAGAGAGTTCTCAAGATTGGGACATAGAACGTGCAGAGAGAGAGAGGTCCTAAGAGTGTGGAACAGGAACGTGGAGAGAGAGATAGGGTCTGAGAGTGGACAGGAACGTGGGAGAGGAGAAGGTCTAAGATGTGGGAACAGGAACGTGGCAGAGAGAGAGATTCTAAGAGTGGGAACAGGAACGGCAGAGAGAGAAGTGTCTAAGAGAGTGCGAACAGATGTGCAGAAGAGAGAGGTCTAAGAGTGGGAACAGGAACGTGCAGAGAGAGAGGTCTAAGAGTGGGGAACAGGGAAACGTGCGAGAGAGAGGTCTCAAGAGGGGAACAGGACGTTGGAGAGAGAGAGGTCTCTAAGAGTGGGAACAGGAACGTGCAGAGAGAGAGGTCTAGGAGTGGACTGAACGTGCAGAGAGAGAGGTCTAAGGGTGGAACAGGAACATGGAGAGAGAGAGGTCTAAGAGTGGGAACAGGAACGTGGAGAGAGAGAGGTCTAGAGTGGGAACCGGAACGGGCAGAGAAGAGAGGTCTACGAGTGGAACAGGACGTGGCAGAGAGAGAGAGGTCTAAGAGTGGGAACGGAACTGCAGAGAGAGAGGGTCTAAGAGTGGGAACAGGAACGTGAGAGGAGAGAGAGGTCTAAGAGTGGGAACAGGAACGTGAGAGAGAGAGGTCTAGAGTGGAACCAGGAACGGCAGAGAGAGGGAGTCTAAGAGTGGCGACAGGAACGTGCAGGGGGAGAGAGAGAGGTCTAAGAGTGGGAACAGAACGTGCAGGAGTAGAGAGGTCTAAGAGTGGGAAACAGGAACGTGCAAGAGAGAGAGGTTCTAAGAGTGGGACGGAACGTGCAGAGAGAGATGAGGAAAGGGTTGGAACAGGACTGCAGAGAGAGATAGTGTCTAAGAGTGGTGAACAGGAACTTGCGAGAGAGAGAGAGGAGTCTAAGATTGGGAACACGAGAACGTGCAGAGAGAGAGAGAACTAAGGGTAGGTAACAAAAACAGGAATGTGGGCAAAGAGAGAGAGAGGTCTAGAGATGGGAACAGAACGTGCAGAGAGAGAGAGGTCTAAATTGTAGAGAAGAGAGAGAAATAATGTACAGGGAAAGAGAGAGAGAGAGTTAATGTACATGGGAAAAGAGAGAGAGAGAGTTAATGTACAGGGAAAGAGAGAGAGAGAGAGTTAATGTACAGGGAAAGAGAGAGAGAGAGAGTTAATGTACATGGGAAAAGAGAAGAGAGAGAGAGTTAATGTACAGGGAAAGAGAGAGAGAGAGAGTTAATGTACATGGGAAAAGAGAGAGAGAGAGAGTTAATGTACAGGGAAAGAGAGAGAGAGAGAGTTAATGTACATGGGAAAAGAGAAGAGAGAGAGAGTTAATGTACAGGGAAAAAGAGAGATAGATAATGTACAGGGGAAAAGAGAGAGAGAGAGTTAACTTCTACTTCATCACAATCCCGGATCCGGGAGCACCCCCATCAGTAAAAAAGCTGACTAGCATAGCCTAGCATAGCGTCACAAGTAAATACTAGCATCTAAATATCATTAAATCACAAGTCCAAGACACCAGATGAAAGATACACATCTTGTGAATCCAGCCATCATTTCTGATTTTTAAAATGTTTTACAGGGAAGACACAATATGTATTTCTATTAGCTAACCACGATAGCAAAAGACACAACTTTTTTTTCCCACCATTTTTTTCCTGCATATGTAGCTATCACAATTTCGACCAAATAAAGATATAAATAGTCACTAACCAAGAAACAACTTCATCAGATGACAGTCTGATAACATATTTATTGTATAGCATATGTTTTGTTAGAAAAATGTGCATATTTCAGGTATAAATCATAGTTTTACATTGCAGCCACCATCACAACTCTCACCAAAGCAACTAGAATAACTACAGAGACCAACGTGAATTACCTAAATACTCATCATAAAACATTTATGAAAAATACACAGCATACAGCAAATGAAAGACAAAGATCTTGTGAATCCAGCCAATATTTCAGATTTTTTAAGTGTTTTACAGCGAAAACACAATATAGCATTATATTAGCTTACTACAATAGCCAACCACACAACAGCATTGATTCAAGCCAACAATAGCGATAACGAATAAACCAGCAAAAGATATTAATTTTTTCACTAACCTTCTCAAACTTCTTCAGATGACAGTCCTATAACATCATATTACACAATACATATAGAGTTTGTTCGAAAATGTGCATATTTAGCGGCACAAATCGTGGTTATACAATGAGAATAGTAGCCAAGCTGCCAACAAAATGTCGGGAGAAATCTTGGGAGAGGCACCTAATCTAATCAGTAACTAATCATAAACTTGACTAAAAAATACAGGTTGGACAGCAAATGAAAGATACATTAGTTCTTAATGCAACCGCTGTGTTAGATTTTTAAAATTAACGTTACTACGACATACAGCGTGCGTTAAAGCGAGACCACACCGAAATTAATGGCGGAATAGTAGTTTCACATTTTTCAACAGAACAACGAATTAACATCATAAATACTTCTTACTTTTTGATGAGCTCCCATCAGAACCTTGGGCAAGTTGTCCTTTGTCCAGAGGAATCGTTGCTCGGTTGTAGATTGTCGCCTTCAACTTTGGAATTAGCAGTAAACATTAGCCATGTGGCGAAGACGTGCCCAACTCACTATAACGCAGCACAAAGAAATATCCGAAAATCGCAATATACTGATATAAACTGATATAACTCGGTTTAAAATAACAACATTATGATGTCTTTGACACCTATATCGAATAAAATCAGAGCCGGATATATCTAAGGCCTATAACGGGAGCTTTCCAGAACGCCATCCTGAGGTCTGTCTTGCGTCATGGCGAATGTTGAAAAGACTGCACCCCACGTTCCAAGACCCTTTATATGGCCTCAGATCTGCCTAGCAACTCCATTCCAATTCTCACTATTTGCTGACATCTAGCGGAAGGCGTATGCAGTGCATCTCGACCAATAGAAGACATGCAAATTAATAAACTGACCCTAGAACAGCCTGCCTTATTTCAGATTTCTCACTTCCTCACAGGAAGTTTGCTCCAACTTGAGTTCTGTTTTACTCACAGATATAATTCAAACGGTTTTAGAAACTAGAGAGTGTTTTCTATCCAATAGTAATAATAATATGCATATTGTACGAGCAAGAATTGAGTACGAGGCAGTTTAATTTGGGAACGAAATTTTTACAAAGTGAAAACAGCACCCCCTATTGAGAAAAGGTTATTAATGTACAGGGGAAAAGAGAGAGAGAGAGAGTTAATGTACATGGGAAAAAGAGAGAGAGTTAATGTACAGGGGAAAAGAGAGAGAGAGAGAGTTAATGTACATGGGAAAACGAGAGATAGATAATGTACAGGGGGAAAAGAGAGAGAGAGAGATAATGGATCGTATTCATTTCAGAACCGAGGATATAGTTTATGACTGCAGACAACAGTTATATTTTCTCTGTATAGCTTTTAATTGGTATGAATGTGTTTTATTTCTGTAACTTCACAAGTAGTCTGTCAGTGAATGAATTAAATACATCTTTACAGGGATAAAGCAACTGCACAGGGGATTTCATGCATGTAGCTATTGAGGGATCAGAATGGTTTAAGTCGGTGATATAGTCTTCTCCCATTGCTCCAATGCAATATCCAGTGTCTATGAGGAGTGTTATGAAGGGACTGTACTAAATTGACCTTTAACGAAGAATATTGATGATATGCTTCATGAGCATTGCTTAATAATATCCTTCATAGAAGCTTATATTAGTGCTACAGTGTCACGCCCTGGCCATATAGAGGCTTTAATTCTCTATTTTGGTTAGGCCAGGGTGTGACTAGGGTGGGCATTCTAGTTTCTTTATTTCTATGTTTTCTGTTTCTATGTTTTGGCAGGGTATGGTTCTCAATCAGGGACAGCTGTCTATCGTTGTCTCTGATTGGGAATCATACTTAGGCAGCCTGTTTTGCCACCTTAGTTGTGGGTAGTTGTCTGTGTTAGTGGCCTGTATAGCCCTAGTCAGCTTCACGTTCGTTTTTGTTGTTTCTTGTTTTTGTTGGCGACATTCATAATAAAAAGAAATGTACGCTCACCACGCTGCACCTTGGTCCGGTCATTTCCACCCTGACGACGATTGTGACATACAGGCTATACAGTTGTGTTCAAATATATTGGTACCCTTGCACAATTCCTTATTTCTTCTAAAATAAGATAAAATTGATCCAAAAAGTGTACAGGACCAAGGAGAAAACATTTTATAAACTGAAATTAAGATTTTTTGGGTCACACTTTATTTGAATAGTCGGACGCACTATCACCAAACTATTCACTGATAAGAAATTGACTATCTGTTGATAAGCCACTGCTTGCTAACTTTACGGGTAGGGTAAGGCTTCGAAAATGTGTTAGGGTGAAGGTTATAGTTATGGTTAGTAGGTAGTTAGCTGAAAGGTTACTGATAGTCTATAGATCTACAGATGGACTATCCAAATAAAGTGTTACCAATTGTTCCCTTCAAAGTCAAAAAATGATTCAAAATTCAAATGAATTTGGTTGCGGCAAGTGCTTCTTGTTTATGTGTATTTGATCTGACCTGTGGCAAGTTGCAGGTGCCTACAGGGTAAACATAACCATTCAAACAGTTTGGACAAGACAAAACAGAACGTTCTGCTGCATTGCATTCCATTTTAAAGTGCAAGGCTGACAATATATTCGACACATGCAAATGCATGTGTTTAATGGGGTGTAGTATTTACCAAGGCGATGAAGGAAGGTATTCTACTACATTATATTTGATAGAGAATAGACACTTACTTCATCTGGATTTAATAGAGAGTATAGCTGCTTACTAGCCTTGTGAAAACAAGACCAGCTGGTAGGGGAGGAAACAGAAGGAAATAGTGTGTATATACATACATACATACATACATACATACATACATATACATATACATACACACACACACACACACACACACACACACACACACACACACACACACACACACACACACACACACACACACACACACACACACACACACACACACACACACACACACACGTAGACTAGGGAGAGCTCGGTGTTGTGCTAGCAGAGTTAGCATTTATTATAAATGTCGCCAACAAAAACAAGAAACAACAAAAACGAACGTGAAGCTGACTAGGGCTATACAGGCCACTAACACAGCTGTGGTGAAGATCTCACGGTTTTACCAATTTGTCTTCAGATTCTGACATTTATCCATGTTTCTCCAAATGTCAAATTTTAAGTTGCTCCAAATGTCAAATTAAGGGTTAAGATTTTGAATAGGATTAAAACATTTAATATTAGGCATTCGAATTTTTACAAAGTCGAAATGGCGCCCCCCTATTGAGAAAAGGTTAAATTAAGGGTTCATGATTGGGATAGAGATAGGGTAAGTAATAATAAGTAATAATAAAAAATAAATGTTTTGAAGGCTTTTCCTGATGTCCTCAGGACATGGAGAGTCGTTCAATTCAAGTCAATCTTGAGAGATCAGGCTGGATAAATCTGTACAGCCCAAAGAACAAACACATACACACACATTAAGTTTGGAACCCGGAGGAGATGTTAGGATGTCTAGACAAGTGAGACAGCACTAAGGAGTCAGGAGAAGGTGGGAGAGTGTTCACCCATGTGATAGCGTCAAGTCAAGACTACCCACTGTGAAAATACATCAGATCAACACCAATTCTAGTTCCAGTTGTCAACCAACTTTGAATTCAACTTTAAACAAACAAAACATTGAACTCTTTCGACTTGTGGGTGAAGTCTGAGTTAAATGAAATGAGATGACACACACACACACACACACACACACAGATTGAGAGAGGAGACGGAGCTAATTGTTAACTAACTCTCAACACCTATTAGATTAATGCTGTGTTATGTAGCTGGTAACCTAGGTAACCTGTGATCATCATAAAGCAATAGTACTCATCTAAGAGTTATGTTTATGCAGATACAGTCGAATGAAATAATGATCTGTCTTTACTTTGAAGCTGCATCCCATGAAGACTTGCACGGAGAAATCAGGAGCAAAAAGATCACTTCATTGCATCTCTGGTTTGCATCCTTGTGGATGATTCCAAATGTGTTATTTCATAGTTTTGATGTCTTCACTATTATTCTACAATGTAGAAAATAGTAAAAATATAGAAAAACCCTTCAATGAGTAGGTGTGTCCAAATGTTTGACTGGTACAGTATGTCTTGTAGTGGTCCTGTACGTGGTTCAGTTCATAAGAGCATGGCACTAGCAACACCAGAGTTGTGGGTTTGATTCCCGCTGGGGTCACATACCACAATGTGTGGCCTTTTTCACTTTGGATGAAAGTGCCTGCTACATAAATGACTTATTTCAGTATTACAATACTATACATTTTGGATACATGTTTGCTGTATAGTGGATGCATTTCTGTCTCGTTTAGACTTTCTGGATGATTTGCTTATTAATATTGTATTGTATTGTATTGCTATTGTGGGAGGTAGGAGTCGCCTCACACACCCCGGGCCGGGCCATTACATAGCAACGGGAGTTGAAAACAACCATTAATTGGCCACTCGTCCTGTACCAATGATAACCAAGGTGTTCTTTGGTTGAACAGACTGTTGGGCAAGACTTGAGCCGACTCTCTTCTCTGTATACATCAATGATGTTGCTTTTGCTGCTGGTGATTCTCTGATACACCTCTACACAGACGACACCATTCTGTATACTTCTGGGCCTTCTTTGGACACTGTGTTAACTAACCTCCAGACGAGCTTCAATGCCATACAACTCTCCTTCCGTGGCCTCCAACTGCTCTTAAACGCAAGTTAAAACTAAATGCATGCTATTCAACCGATCACTGCCCGCACCTGCTCGCCCGTCCAGCATCACTACTCTGGACGGCTCTGACTTAGAATACGAGGACAACTACAAATACCTAGGTGTCTGGTTAGACTGTAAACTCTCCTTCCAGACTCACATTAAGCATCTCCAATCCAAAATTAAATCTAGAATCGGCTTCCTATATCGCAACAAAGCATCCTTCACTCATGCTGCCAAATATACCCTGGTAAAACTGACCATCCTACCGATCCTCGACTTCGGTGATGTCATCTATAAAATAGCCTCCAACACTCTACTCAACAAACTGGATGCAGTCTATCACAGTGCCATCTGTTTTGTCACCAAAGCCCTTTATACCACCCACCACTGCAACCTGTATGCTCTCGTTGGTTGGCCCTCGCTTCATACTCGTCGCCAAACCCACTGGCTACAGGTTATCTACAAGTCTCTGCTAGGTAAAGCTCCGCCTTATCTCAGCTCACTGGTCACCATAGCAGCACCCACTCGTAGCACGCGCTCCAGCAGGTATATCTCAGTGGTCACCCCCAAAGCCAATTCCTCCTTTGGTCATCTTTCCTTCCAGTTCTCTGCTGCCAATGACTGGAACGAACTGCAAAAATCTCTGAAGCTGGAGACTCATATCTCCCTCACTAGCTTTAAGCACCAGCTGTCAGAGCAGCTCACACATCACTGCACCTATACGTAGCCCATCTGTAAACAGCCCATATATCTACCTACCTCATCCCCATACTGTATTTATTTATTTATCTTGCTCCTTTGCACCCCAGTATCTCTACTTGTACATTCATCTTCTGCACATCTACCATTCCAGTGTTTAATTGCTATATTGTATTTACTTCGCCACCATGGCCTATTTATTGCCTTAATAACTCCCTTATCTCAACTCATTTGCACTCACTGTATATAGACTTTTTGTTTTCTTTGTTCTACTGTATTATTGACTGTATGTTTGTTTATTCCATGTGTAACTCTGTGTTGTTGTATGTGTCCAATTGCTATGCTTTATCTTGGCCAGGTCGCAGTTGCAAATGAGAACTTGTTCTCAACTAGCCTACCTGGTTAAATAAAGGTGAAATAAAAAATAAACATTTTAAAAAAGAGGGAGGGAGAACAGCAGAGCATGGAGTTCCAGTGAACCAGTCTGTTTCTGTTAATAATGAAGTCTATCTCAGCTTTTACTCCAATTAAACCGGACAGTGTCCCTTTGGTTCTGTAACCATTACATTACCCTGTGTTTTAAACCCAGGTCCAGAGAACAGAACTGTGTGTGTGTGCGTGTGCGTGTGCGTGTGCGTGTGCGTGTGCGTGTGTGTGTGTGTGTGTGTGTGTGTCTGTGCACACGGATAGGGTTAACCTTCATGGACTGCTGTTGTTGTGCATTAGTCTTGAGAGGTCTGAGCAACGATCATATACTGTATAGTATGAGTCAAATGTTCACAATATCTTCAAATGCTCTTTCATTCCTGTATTAGGCTCCCTATTAGTTGTTCCTTTAGCAACAGAGGGGGAAAATACTCAAGATGCTGTCTATGTTAGACACAGACAGGTTCACAGACAGTGAACCTGACTAGCTTATCTCTAGTCAAACACAGAAATTATCAGCGACCTGGAAAAAAGACCAGCAATGACCTGCCGTTTACGTGACCAGTCTCAAATACATGGTCAAATGTCGGTCAGACCACTGTCGGTTTCACAACTGAAGCAAAGAGCTCAATTGAGAATCAAATCGGAAAATTAAAGTTTGTGCTGTGCTTTGTCTATCGGTGAGAAGAACGCTGACAGTTCCAGAGAGGATGGGTGTGGACAGAAAAATAAATGTGGTCTATTCTTCTGATCTATCCAGCCAAACAGGTTATTGAGAACCAACTGACAGCCTATATACAAAGTCAATTCAAATGACAAAGTTAAGGTTAGACAGTACCCCTGTGTGGTTAAGGTTAGGCATTGCCCCTGTGTGGTTAAGGTCAGGCATTGCCCCTGTGGTTAAGGTTAGGAATCAATCCTATGGTTAAGGTAAGGTATTACCCCTTTGTGGTTAAGATCAGACATTAAATCAAATCACATTTTATTAGTCACATGCGCCGAATATAACAGGTGTAGACCTTACAGTGAAATGCTTACTTACGAGCCCTTAACCAACAGTGCAGGTAAAAAAGATATGGATTAGAATAAGAGATAAAAGTAACAAGTAATTAAAGATCAGCAGTAAAAAAAATAACAATACATACAGGGGGGTGCTGGTACAGAGTCAATGTGCGGGGCACCGGTTAGTTGAGGTAGTATGTACATGTAGGTAGAGTTATTAAAGTGACTATGCATAGATGACAACAGAGAGTGGCAGTGGTGTGGAGGGGGGGGGGGGGGGGGGGGCAATGCAAATAGTCTGGGTAGCCATTTGACTAGATGTTCAGGAGTCTTTTGGCTTGGGGGTAGAAGCTGTTTAGGAGCCTCTTGGACATATACTTGGCACTCCGGTACAGCGGTAGTAGAGAGAACAGTCTATGACTAGGGTGGCTGGTGTCTTTGACAATTTTTAGGGCCTTCCTCTGACACCGCCT
This sequence comes from Salvelinus namaycush, assembly GCF_016432855.1. NCBI lineage: Eukaryota > Metazoa > Chordata > Actinopteri > Salmoniformes > Salmonidae > Salvelinus > Salvelinus namaycush. The sequence continues at coordinate 84,722 of NW_024061669.1, read as the reverse complement.
GGTATAGAGGTCTGGATGTCATGAAGCTTGGCTCCAGTGATGTACTATGCCGTTCACACTACCCTCTGTAGTGCCTTGTGGTCGGAGGCCGAGCAGTTGCAATACCAAGCAGTAATGCAACCAGTCAGGATGCTCTCGATGGTGCAGCTGTAGAACCTTTTGAGGATCTAAGGACCTATGACAAATCTTTTCAGTCTCCTGAGAGGGAATAGGTTTTGTCGTTCCCTCTTCACAACTGTCTTGGTGTGCTTGGACCATGTTAGTTTGATGGTGATGTGGACACCAAGGAACTTGACGCTCTCAACCTGCTCCACTGCAGCCCCATCAATGAGAATGGGGGAGTGCTTGGTCCTCTTTTTCCTGTAGTCCACAATCATCTCCTTTGTCTTTATCATGTTGAGGGAGAGGTTGTTGTCCTGGCACCACACAGCCAGGTCTCTTACCTCCTCCTTATAGGCTGTCTCGTTGTTGTCGGTGATCAGGCCTACCACTGTTGTGTCATCGGAAAATTGAATGATGGTGTTGGAGTCGTGCCTGGCCGTGCAGTCATGAGTGAACAGGGAGTACAGGAGGGGGCTGAGCACGCACCCCTGAGGGGCCCCTGTGTTGAGGATCAGCGTGGCAGAGGTGTTGTTAACTCCCCTTACCACCTGGGGGCAGCCCGTCAGGAAGTCCAGGATCCAGTTGCAACTTGTTGATGAGCTTTGATGGCACAATGGTGTTGAACGCTGAGCTGTAGTCAATGAATAGCATTCTCACATAGGGGTTTCTTTTGTCCAGGTGTGAAAGGGCAGTGTGGAGTGCAATAGAGATTACATTATCTGTGGATCTGTTGGGGTGGTATGCAAATTGGAGTGGGTCTAGGGTTTCTGGGATGATAGTGTTGATGTGAGCCATGACCAGCCTTTCAAAGCACTTCATGGCTAAAGACATGAGCGCTACGGTTCGGTAGTCATTTAGGCAGGTTACCTTAGTGTTCTTGGGCACAGGCACTGTGGTGGTCTGCTTAAAACATGTTGGATTTATGGACTCGGAAAGGGAGAGGTTGAAAATGTAATTGAAGACACTTGCTAGTTGGTCAGCGCATGCTCGCAGTACACATCCTGGTAATCCGTCTGGCCCTGCGGCCTTGTGAATGTTGACCTGTTTAAAGGTCTTACTCACATCGCCTGCGGAGAGCATGATCACACAGTCTTCCGGTACAGCTGGTGCTCTCATGCATGTTTCAGTGTTATTTGACTCGAAGCGAGCATAGAAGTAGTTTAGCTCGTCTGGTAGGTTCGTGTCACTTGGCTGTCTCGGTTAGGCATTACCCCTGTTAGGCATTACTCTGTGGTTAAGCTTAGGTATTAGCCCTGCGTAGTTAAGGTTAGGAATTACTGTGTGGTTAAGGTTATGCATTACTGTGTGGTTAAGCTTAGGTATTAGCCCTGCATAGTTAAGGTTAGGCATTACTGTGTGGTTAAGGTTAGGCAATACCCCTGTGTGCTTAAAGTTAGGCAGTACCCCTGTGTAGTTAAGGTTAGGCATTACCCCTGTGTGGTTAAGATGATGCTTTACACTTGTGGTTAAGGTTAGGCAGTAGCCCAGTGTGGTTAAAGTTAGGTATTACCCCTGTGTGGTTAAGGTTAGACAGTATCCATGTGTGATTACGATGAGGCATTACCCATGTGTGGTTAACATGAGGCATAATCCATGTGTGGTTAAGGTTAGGAATCACCCCTGTGGCTAAGGTTAGGCATTACCCCTGTGTGGTTAAGGTTAGGCATTACCCCTGTGTGGTTAAGATGAGATAGTTCCGTTCTGTGTGGTCGAGGTTAGGCATTACCCCTGTTTGGTTAAGGTTAGGCATTACTGTGTGGTTAAGGTTAAGCGTTACCCCTGTGTTGTTAAGATTAGGAATTACTCCTGTGGTTAAGATGAGTTATTATCCCTGTGTGGTTAAGATTAGGCATTATCCCTGTTCTTAGGTTGAACAGACTGCTGGGAATAAGGGCTGGATGGAAGGAAGGAAGTACGGAGGGAGGGAGGCAGTACCCCTGTGTGGCTAAGGTTAGGCATTACCCCTGTCTGGTTAAGGTTAGGCATTACTGTGTGGTTAAGCTTAGGTATTAGCCCTATATATTTAAGGTTAAGCATTTCTGTGTGGTTAAGGTCAGGCATTACCCCTGTGTGGTTAAAGTTAGGCAGTACCCCTGTGTGGTTAAGGTTAGGCATTACCCCTGTGTGGTTAAGGTTATGCATTACTCCTGCGTGGTTAAGGTTAGGCATTACCCCTGTGTGGTTAAGGTTAGGCATTACCCTTGTGTGGTTAAGATGATGCTTCACCCCTGTGGTTAAAGTTAGGCCGTACCCCTGTCTGGTTAAGGTTAGGCATTACCCCTGTGTGGTTAAGGTTAGGCAATACCCCTGTGTGGTTAAAGTTAGGCGTACCCCTGTTTGGTTAAGGTTAGGCGTTACCCCTGTGTGGTTAAGGTTATGCATTACTCCTGTGTGGTTAAAGTTAGTCAATACCCCTGTGGTTAAGGTTAGGCATTACCCCTGTGTGGTTAAGTTTGGAATAAGGAGTAATAAGGAAGTAGGAGAGCTTAAAACCGAACAACAAACGTTAAACAAAAATGAAAATAGTACTAATGCATATCTAAGGTGGGAAATGTTCATAAGTTTCAATGATGATAAGGACCTCGTACAGTGTGAGATCAAATGCTTTTACATGATGCAATATGAGAGTAATAGTCAGGGTAAAACTTGTCCCGTGTGGCTCAGTTGGTAGAGCATGGCGCTTGCAACGCCAGGGTTGTGGGTTCGATTCCCACGGGGGGCCAGTACAAAAAAAAATATGTATGAATGTATGTACTTGTAAGTCGCTCTGGATAAAAGCGTCTGCTAAATGACTTAAATGTAAATGTAAATGTAAAATAGTACTGTACCTTTTGTTCCTCTCTCTCCCTCCGTCTCTCTCTCTCTCTCTCTCGCTCCCTCCTTCTCTCTCTCTCTTTCTCTCTCTCTCTCTCCTGCTGGATCCCACCATCTCCCCTTCTCGCTCACCAATTAGAGGTCTTCCTGTAAGTGCACAGCCTAATGCTCATTCGCAGGTGTTTGCTTCTGCTTGTCGCCATGGTTACTCGGAGGGTCCCTCTCACACTGTCACATCCTATATTTACATCACACACATGCATGCACACACAGACACACATATACACACAAACACACACATTCTCAAATTAAGCATTGTATTCTGTGCTTTTCTCTACTAAGAACAACTACAAACATGCAATGTACTTTTTTTCAATGTGTGGAAACGACACAGAGAAAAACAATCTGGGTTTTGCAGGCAAACATTTTCATATAGCCCAGCTGTGTTCAACAGACATCTGTGGCCACAAAATGGTTCTTTGAAGGGAGGCGAGAAAACTTTCATCCAATCTATTTTCACATCCCTTTACCCTGTCTGATGTGAGCCAGTTGCAGTTATGCAATGACTTTCCCCTCAAAGGATGCCAATTTTTTCATGATTTTAACACATCAAAAATGCGGGAAGGGAAAAAAATGACCTGGAACTAGTTGTTGCTATGGTAGCGACACGAAAGAGTAATGATCATTCGGAGGTTGTGTTCTGTAGACCCCCGTCAAATAAACAAATGTATTTAACCCTTGCAGGTGGCCTATTCATGCATCCACTTTCAAAGCAGCTGGAGTAGCCCACCTTTTCTCTCTCACCCTCCTATCTTCCCCTTTATTTATCTTTTTCTGACTCCCTCTTCCCATTCGGCCTTTTTCTATTTTTTTTTATACCCTTTCATCACTCTTCTGAAAATAGCTATTCTAACCCTAATCCTTCCAAATCCATACTTTAACCATAACTGTTGACTCTGAAGATCTAAGTGTGTGTGCACAGCATACTCCAACGCCAACTTGAGTAGGTTTGCCATGGTTGCTATGGTGACTTCCCAGACGATTTAGAACCCTTCCCCATCCTGTATCTTTATTAGTCACCAGATCTGGGATATTTACATTAGACATGTTATAGTTGCATATTGTTACTTCAATTTCTAATGTGGCACAGAGCCAGGAGCTGTCCATGGGCCTCATGTGCCTAGTATGAACATGTGGTGCTGAAAGAGAGTGAGTCAGAAAGGAGAGACAGAGGGGTATAGATTACATTGGAGTTGGGTTATGCTCAGTTCAGCCCAGTTCAATAATTCACATTCAAATACCAACTTCCCTACACCTGGTTTAGGCCAGCGTTGTCGTGACTGATAGACTTTCAATGCACTGATGAGGGACCTGATTTAGGCTTTGTATACTTGCAAAACAATCATTTCTTTACAAGTGATGAGTTGACGATCTTTAACACTGACATTCATTGATAGTCATTGAATCTCAACGAAAATATGTATATCTCAGGACCATGGAGAGGGACAGAAGTTGGCTAGTCCCAGAGGCCAACACGCTATAGTTATTCTTGTACATTAGGTCCATGGACAGCTCCCCGGTGATTCTGTGTACAATCCTTCTTCTCCCTTTCTCCCAGTTTGTCTATTTGTGTGTGTGCGTGCGTGCAAGTGCTCATGAATGTGTGCATGCAAAAATATTGTTTTTGTCTTTTATCATTTTATTTCAGCACCAATTTGGTTTGAGAAGAGCCTTCAGTTTAATGCTGAACTATATCAACACTTTCCCACTGATCCTCTACATGCCATGCAAACAATAGAGTGCCATCATTTCCCCACAGCCCAAAGGGACCAGACTGCCAGGCAGTTACAGCCCCCTCATTGCCCATTGGCTTATTGAACCAGCGATGGATGCTGAGCGACAGTCAGGGAAACTCTTACAGCTCTTGAGGATAAACAATCTTCCTATTAAAGGGCCACCCTCTCCTTCTCCCCTTCCCCCAATGGCCCAGCAATACAGGGTAATGCAATGCAGGGGTTAGAGTGTCACTATAACTTCACTAAGGGACTGATCTATCCAGTTATCACAGACAGACACCCCCAGGAGCCCTGCTGGCTGGGAGTAGATGAAGGATTACACTGTGTTGTCATCAACTCCAGGTTTTGCAGTAATTCTATTTCTGTGGTCTATCTGCTCTGGCCAAATGAAACACAAATTCCACAGAAGTGGATCTGCACATATGACCTACAAACGCAACATAATATGTTTTTAAAGTCCAATCAATTCCACAGGTGTCTCCTGCTTGAAATTCTGATTCCATGTCAGCCTGCTTGATTCAATGGATAATGTTGTATTTGTGTCATGTACTGTGGAAGCTAGAAGCTGAATTACAGTAACACACACAACCTACACTACATTACCAAAGGTATGTGGACACCTGCTCATCGAACATCTTATTCCAAAATCATGGGCATTAATATGGATTTGGTCCCGCCTTTGCTGCCATAGCAGCCACCACTCTTCTGGGAAGGCTTTCCACTAGATGTTGGAACATTGCCGCAGGAGACTTGCTTCCATTCAGCTACAAGAGCATTAGTGAGGTCGGGCACTGATGTTGGGCGATAGGTCTGGCTTGCAGTCGGCATTCCAATTCATCCTAAAGGTGTTCGATTGGGGTTGAGGTCAGGGCTCTGTGCAGGCCAGTCAAGTTCTTCCACACAAATCTTGACAAACCGTTTCTGTATGGACCTTGCTCTGTGCACATCATGCTGAAACAGGAAAGGGCCTTCCCCAAACTGTTGCCACAAAGTTGGAAGCACAGAATCATCTAGAATGCCACTGTATGCTGTAGCGTTAAGATTTGCCTTCACTGGAACTAAGAAGTCTAAACCATAAAAAACAACCCAAGACCATAATTCCTCCTCCACCAAACGTTACAGTTGGCACTATGGATTAGGGCAGGTAGCGTTCTCCTGGCATCCACCAAACCCAGATTTGTCTGTCGGACTGCCAGATGGTGAAGCGTGATTCATTACTCCAGAGAACGCATTTCCACTGCTCCAGAGTCCAATGGCAGCGAGCTTTACACCACTCCAGCCGAAGCTTGGCATTGCACATGGTAATCTTAGGCTTGTGTGCGGCTGCTCGGCCATGGAAACCCATTTCATGAAGCCCCCGATGAATAGTTAATGTGCTGACGTTGCTTCCAGAGGCAGTTTGGAACTTGGTAGTGAGTGTTGCAACTGAGGACATACAATTTTCACGAGCTATGTGCTTCAGCACTCAGCGGTCCTGTTCTGTGAGCTTGTGTGGCCTATCACTTCGTGGCTGAGCACCTAACACTTGCCAATAACAACACTTACAGTTGACCGGGGCAGCTCTAGCAGGGCAGGAATTTGATGAACTGACTTTTTCGAAAGGTGGCAACATATGAAGGTGCCACGTTGAAAGTCACTGAGCTCTTCAGTAAGGCCATTCTTCTGCCAATGTTTGTCTATGGAGATCGCATGTCTGTGTGCTCGATTTTATACACCTGTCAGCAACGGGCATGGCTGAAATCCACTAATTTGAAGGGATGTTCAAATACTTTTGGCCAGATAGTGTAAGATACAACAAATTGAACAAAATCAAAACGTCTGGGAGTTGAGACAAGAATGGAGGTAGAATGTCTGAGTAGTGGAGAGGAGGAATAATCTTGTCCACAGACAGGGGGGTCCTTAACGTTAATGTTATTGTTTGCAAATACAATGAGTTGGCTATACGAAATAGCACGGAAACAATGATTTGCCCCGCGGTTAACATCAAAACACGTATTTAAGCAAATTACATCCTATTTTGAGGAGGGCGGGTGGACAGCTTGGGAACCTCCCACTGGCTTCCAGTCACCATGGAGAGCGCGGCGCGCGGGGTCCATATATAACCCAGAGGTGAAACTGATTCATCAGAGCCCCAACTATGTGTTTTTGTGCCCAACAGTTAGGTTACTCTGTCTGTGTAAAGTAGGTTAGCTAGGCAACCCACGTGAGGTGAATTACGGAAAGTATTGAGGGGACACGGACAGACGCATGTTAGGGAAGTTGGAACATTTTCTGTTTTTATCCGGATTTCAGCAGGAGAGCGAGAGTAACACTTCAGCGCAACGGTGAGATCCATGAGTTCCGGTGATGCAACAGGTCCTCCGGTTGTCTTTGCTTGTAGACTCATCTCTAACCGTTTTTTAATCAGTGACCGTGATTTTGTCTGTGTCTATTTTACAAGTTGTTCTCATTTCAGAGACCATCCCGCCTAAAGTGCGTAAAAGTTGGTCAGCTGCGCACAATGTCAAATATCTTTATAATTACATTCTCTCCTCGATTATAGATAACCGTATTTTTTAAATTGTCTTTGTTTGGTGGAATCATAAATCTGACTAGACTGACTTTACCTCTCTTTGATATGATAGGTTATGCGCATTTATGCGCACTTACGGGAAGTCTTCACGTTTATCAAAGTCGGCGCCTTCAGGGGAAGCAAACACATTTAAAACTGAATTAACTTTTTTTACCCTGATTTATTTCATGTTCAAGGATTTTAGAGACTTTCATCAATGGGGTGCAGTGATAGAGAACAATCTTTCTTTGTTCTATTATATCACAAGGACTGGATTTAATCAGTCCTGTCTATAGTCCACCAGGATTTATTAAGCAAAAATATTTTAATTAGACTACAGAAAAGGAATAATCATATGCTACTGCGTAATAACCTACTGCAATCGGGATTCGATTGAAATGAGGGTACTACCGCAGGGGGGCGATTCAATATAAGCTTTAAAAGGCATAGGCTACAGCCTGGAGCACGCTGGTGCTTAGCAACACGTTTGGACTTGCAGTTTGGCCTTACAGCCTCACATTTTTCTTGGAATGATTCCACAACAGCTGTGATGTTCAATTATCTGATAATAGGGAAATGCTTTGGTTTGGAGTTGCTATGGAAGCTCTCCTGTGGTGTCTCTGACATTTCACCAGGCACTGGGTGCATCTCAATAGTCTAACATGGCTTCCTCTACTTGCATGATTTCCTTGATCCAAACTGTTTTGAGAGGCAGGTGGCAGGTGATAGCAAATTAAGTTGACTTGCCATATTGCTTTCAACTAACATCAGTGCAGTTTAGGAGTTGAAGCAAGGAGATGGCATAAACTCACAATATTAAGACTCCTCGTATCTGTCTGTGTCTGTATGCCGCGGTTTGATTTACATGTTGACTCAAGGTGATGTCACTTCCTACCTACCTGTGACTGTATGACATCATCACTTCCTGTCCACCTGTGCCTGCAGCTAGCTTCAGGCCCTGGAGGGAAGCATGTGGCTCCTGGAGAAGTTCCGTGGCTCTCACAATGGTCACTCTGCGTCGGCAGGGGACAAGCAGCAGACCCAGACTGGCCCCGTCTCCGTCTATAACAACATCATCACCCCTGATAAGATCCCTGACTTCTTCATCCCCCCCAAGCTCATCTGCTGCCCTTCAGAGGCAGAGTGCCTAACTCCGGAGACCCAGCCCCGCTCTACTCTGTGCCCCTCCGCCTCGGAGCACACCATCTGCAGCCAAACCCAGGGCAACTGCACCCGGAACCCCCGCAGCCCACGTCTGCTCTCCCGGCTGGCTGGGGACACCCGCAGCCTCTTGAGGGCCGCTAACCGCCACGTCATCCAGATAGAGAGCGCCGACGACCCGGGGAGCGGGGTAGGGGAGGGGGGAGACCCTAACACCAATGCAGACCCCCAGTCCCAGACAGCCATGTCCCTGCCTTACGTCCCCAAAGCCCAGACCTCGTACGGCTTCTCCACGCTGGTGGAGAGCCCCCACACCCGCCGCAAGGAGTCCCTGTTCCACAGCAACCCCAACAGCCCCCACACCTCCCCGGGCTCCCAGAGACGCACCCAGGGGGGGAACCACCTGACCCCCTCCGACCCCAACCCCTACCGCTATTTCAGCGGGGGTGAGAGCGACACGTGCTCCTCAGCCGAGTCCTCCCCCTTTACCTCCCCTCTCCTCACCCGCTCCGCCTCCCTCCTCCGATCCATCACCCAGGAGACGCAGGCCAAGGTAAACAGTAAGGAGGATCACATTATTTACAAAGTCTTTTCAAAATACATTTAGCTCAGAATTTCATGATACCTTCTATCTTATTATCATCCCTTCCCATCCCTGATTTGATTTCCCCCTCAGGTGTCTCGTGCCAAGCGTACCCTGGCACGCCACAGCTCCCTGTCCACAGACGAGTGCAGCTCAGCCGACAACAGCCCCAACCTGACGCGCCGCCGCCTGCGCTGCCCTCCCTCCCCCGCCTTCCGCGGACGCAAGGGGACCGGCTCCGGGGGGGCAAGTTCAGACCTCCAGCGCGAGCACTCGGTCAACCTCCACAAGGGCGGCACGCTGAGGATCAGCATGCACTACGACGCCGAAACGGCCCGACTGAGGGTCCGAGTGCTCGCCGCCGAGGACCTGTATGACAAACAGACGGACGTGAAGAGCATCAACTGCTGCGTGTCTCTGTACCTGAACCCGGGCAAGCAGCAAAAGCAGAGGAGCACTATCATCAAAAACAGCAGGAACCCCGTGTTCAACGAGGACTTCTTCTTTGACGCCGTGCCCGCCACCCAGGTTAAGAGCCTGGCCATGAAGATGAAGGTGGTGAACAAGGGTACCAGTCTGAAGAGAGACCTGCTGCTGGGGGAGAGGGAGGTGCTGCTCAGCGAGCTGCTGCCAGGCTTCTAGGGACACAAAGATGCTCCCTCCCCTGGTTATCTCCCTTGTCACCCTTCACTCGTTTACTCCATTTGCCTGATCTGATAGGGAATCAATTATGGTGGGCACTAGGTAGAGCTATTGCTTCACAGCTCACCTACCATAGTTTACCTACCACAGCTCACTTACCACAGCTCACCTACCACAGCTCACCTACCACAGCACACCTACCACAGCTCACCTACCACAGCTCACCTACCACAGCTCACCTACCACAGTTAGCCTACCACAGCACACCTACCACAGCTCACCTACCACAGTTAGCCTACCACAGTTAGCCTACCACAGTTAGCCTACCACAGCTCACCTACCACAGCTCACCGACCACAGCTCACCTACCACAGTTAGCCTACCACAGTTAGCCTACCACAGCTCACTTACCACAGTTCACCAACCACACCACACCACAGCCCCCCTACCACAACATAGCTACCACACCACAGCACACCTACCACACTGTACCTACCACAGTATCCCTACCACACCACCTACCACACCTACCACAGCCCCCCTACCACACCACAGCACCCCTACCACAGTACCCCTACCACACCACCTACCACACCTACCACAGCCCCCCTACCACACCACAGCACCCCTACCACAGTACCCCTACCACACCACCTACCACACCTACCACAACCCCCCTACCAGACCACAGCTCACCTACCACAGCCCCCCTACCACACCACAGCACCCCTACCACAGCTCACCTACCACAGTTCACTTTCTACCCAGTCAAGTCAGATCTGTGAAGGGGATTGAACAAGAACAAAGGGGAGCAGACAACTTCTTGAAATGAAATGCTGCCAAGGTGTTTCTTCTGTCTAAATTGACTGAGATTGACTGAGATCAAACCCTGTGGTGGAGCGCTTTAGTGAAATTGGTCACCTTGGAGACCAGCATGTAGCAGATCAGAGTGAGGAGGTATGTGTGTGTGTGTGTGGGGGGGTTCTCCACATTGTGGGTATGATTTCATTCTACCATCACATTATCTTACCTATTGACAGCAGTAGTAAAGCTATGTTTTTCTTGCTACATTTCCCCTCTTTATGTTGTATTGCTGAACTGTCTTTAGTGATTCACTTGAGGGTATATTCATATTGTGTTATTCAGTACATGTGCAGTAGCTGGGTTCCATATCAGTAGTGATGAAGCTGGATGATACTAGTGTGAGTTGTTAACAGTATATTTTGTAATTATTCTGTACTTTTACCAGAATGTCATTTTGCATGCTTTTTGTTCTTCAACACATTTATCGTGATCAATGGAAGATTCCTTCGTTTTAATTAAGAGCTGTAAAATCAGAATCAGTGTTAGATTGAACATGTGGATATGATTGATGTTTGTGTGACTCGTTGACTTCTATCTATTAAAAAGCTCCAGCTCTTCTCATTGCTTTCAGTGATACTACATCTTGTTCTCTCAACATGTTGTGTGACAACGAGCTGCGCAAACAGACTCACTACCAAATGTCCAGGGCCTCTATTTATAAAGGGTCTCAGAGTAGAAGCGCTGATCTGGGATCAGGTCCCTATACTCATATCCTAGAGCAGCAGTAGATGCTTTATGAGATGCACTATCCTTAATGTTTCCAGCTTCATAAACAGTCTATAGTGAGTGCGCTCCTTTTTCCTTGACTGTACCTTTCAATCTTATCCCACAGGATCTAAATTGGTTCTAAGACTAGGTCAGTCATTCCACTCAGTCGTTTAAACAGAACCTGCACAAGGTGTCCTTTTCAAGGATTTTTGCAGCGTTTCTCATACGCAACGGGATTGTTTCGTAGTGCTTTCAAGCATCCATTTAAATGTCCAATTGTCGTTCCCTTTTCACCAGCTCTCATTTGAATGTGTCAAATAGCAGGAATTAAATGCCCCATCAGAGAGAAAGAGATGAGAGCAGATCTTCTCTAATTATACCTCCCTGAATGGATGAAAGATTACAATGGGGGAGAGGGAGCTTTCATTGGTTTAACTCTGCATGGGAATCTGCATTGGAACAGCTCAGTATCTTTGTCTCTAGCTCTCTGTTTCTCTCTAGGCTTACTGTCACTGTTTCTCTCTAGGCTTACTGTCACTGCTTCTCTCTAGGCTTACTGTCACTGTTTCTCTCTAGGCTTACTGTCACTGTTTCTCTCTAGGCTTACTGTCACTGTTTCTCTCTAGGCTTACTGTCACTGTTTCTCTCTAGGCTTACTGTCACTGCTTCTCTCTAGGCTTACTGTCACTGCTTCTCTCTAGGCTTACTGTCACTGCTTCTCTCTAGGCTTACTGTCACTGCCTCTCTCTAGGCTTACTGTCACTGCTTCTCTCTAGGCTTACTGTCACTGCTTCTCTCTAGGCTTACTGTCACTGCTTCTCTCTAGGCTTACTGTCACTGTTTCTCTCTAGGCTTACTGTCACTGTTTCTCTCTAGGCTTACTGTCACTGCTTCTCTCTAGGCTTACTGTCACTGCCTCTCTCTAGGCTTACTGTCACTGCTTCTCTCTAGGCTTACTGTCACTGCTTCTCTCTAGGCTTACTGTCACTGCTTCTCTCTAGGCTTACTGTCACTGCTTCTCTCTAGGCTTACTGTCACTGCTTCTCTCTAGGCTTACTGTCACTGCTTCTCTCTAGGCTTACTGTCACTGCTTCTCTCTAGGCTTACTGTCACTGCTTCTCTCTAGGCTTACTGTCACAACAGAAGCAAACGGAATGAAATGCAGAGGGACCAAACTGATTTAGTCCAATAGAACGTTTTCATTGCAAAACGTTTTCCATTTGCAACTGTTTGCTACAGTTTGGACTAATGATTACAGCCCAGTTGGCAACCCTCCTAACTAGATTGGGTCATACCACACAGTTCTCCAGAGAGGTGACATTATCTCTCTAAAATGCATGATAGTATTTCACTCATAATCGATATGATGGCATTCATAGCCATCCTTCATAGACTGTAGACAACGTTGAAGAGTAAAGTCGGCGGAACTGCATCTGCGACAGTCGAAAGTCGGACACTAATGTGGTTTTTCAACAGCAAGGCTCAGATCAACATGACAATGTTGCCATTGTTTCTAAAATATTTTCGTTATAATGTCTCCAACCCACATATCACACACTCACAAACTGAAATCATATGTGTCTTCATTATACAGTCAATTAGTAAGATAGAGTCAAATATATATATTTTTTTAATTTCACCTTTATTTAACCAGGTAGGATAGTTGAGAACAAGTTCTCATTTGCAACTGCGACCTGGCCAAGATAAAGCATAGCAATTCGACACACAACAACACAGACTTACACATGGAATAAACAAAACATACAGTCAATATTACAGTAGAAGAAAAGAAAACAAAAAGCCTATATACAGTGAGTGCAAATGAGGTAAGATAAGGGGGTTAAGGCAATAAATAGGCCATGGTGGCGAAGTAAATACAATATAGCAATTAAACACTGGAATGGTAGATGTGCAGAAGATGAATGTGCAAGTAGAGATACTGGGGTGCAAAGGAGCAAGATAAATAAATAAATACAGTATGGGGATGAGGTAGGTAGATAGATGGGCTGTTTACAGATGGGCTACATATAGGTGCAGTGATCTGTGAGCTGCTCTGACAGCTGGTGCTTAAAAACTTCTTATGGCTGCAATCCCGCTACCGGGATCGATATGACAACAACCAGTGATAGTGCAGGGAGCCAAATTCAAACAACAGAAATCTCATAATTAAAATTCCTCAGACATTCATGTGTCTTGTATCATTTTAAAGGTAATCTTGTTGTTAATCACACCAAAGTGTCCGATTTCAAATATGCTTTTCAGCGAAAGCACTACAAACGATTATGTTAGGTCACCACAAAACCACAATAAGCACAGCCATTTTTCCAGCGAAAGATAGCTTTCACAAAAACCAGAAATAGAGATAAAATGAATCACTAACCTTTGATTATCTTCATCAGATGACACTCATAGGACTTCATGTTACACAATACATGCATGTTTTGTTTGATAAAGTTCATATTTATATAAAAAAATCTGAATTTACATTGGCGCGTTAGATTCACTAGTTGCAAAAACATCAAGTGATTTTGCATAGCCACATTGTTTCAACAGAAATACTCATCATAAATGTAGATGATAATACAAGTTATACACATGGAATTATAGATATACCTCCCCTTAATGCAACCGCTGTGTCAGATTTCAAAAAACTTTACGGAAAAATAAACCATGCAATAATCTGAGACGGAGCTCAGAACAATAGCCAAATTAGCCGCCATGTTGGACTCAACAGAAACCAGAAAATACATGATAAATGTTTACTTACCTTTGATGAACTTCATCAGAATGCAGTCCTAGGAATCCCAGGTTCACAATAAATGCTTGATTTGTTCGATAATGTCCGTTATTTATGTCCAATTAGCTACTTTCGAATTGTTTACCAAACGCTCTAACCAAAGTCTCAAAGCGCGTCCACTATAACGTGACGAAATGTCCAAAAGTTCCGTTACAGTCAGTAGAAACATGTCAAACGATGTACTGAATCAATCTTTAGAATGTTGTTAACATACATCTTGAATAACGTTCCAACCGGAGAATTACATCGACTTCAATTGACCGATGGAACGGAGCTCCCTCTCATATGAACGCGCCAGTTCAATGCGTGGGCACCTCATGGAAGTGATTACTCATTCCTGTCTCCTTCGGCCCCCCTTCACATTAGCGTCATCAGACAAAGTTCTATTGACTGTTGACATCTAGTGGAAGCCGTAGGAAGTGAAAACCCATCAATATCTCTCTGTATTTTCAATGAGAGCTTGGTTGAAAATCTGGCACCCCCAGAAAATATCCAAACAGGAAGTGGAACTTCTCAGGTTTTTGCCTGCCATATGAGTTCTGTTATACTCACAGACATAATTCAAACAGTTTTAGAAACTTCATAGTGTTTTCTATCCAATACTAATAATAATATGCATATATTAGCAACTATGACATAGGAGCAGGCCGTTTACTCTGGGCACCTCTGTGCACCTTTCATCCAAGCTACTCAATACTGACCCTTCAGCCATAAGAAGTTAAAGCTAGTGAGGGAGATATGAGTTTCCAGCATCAGAGATTTTTGCAGTTCGTTCCAGTCATTGGCAGCAGAGAACTGGAAGGAAAGACGACCAAAGGAGGAATTGGCTTTGGGGGTGACCACTGAGATATACCTGCTGGAGCGCGTGCTACGAGTGGGTGCTGCTATGGTGACCAGTGAGCTGAGATAAGGCGGGGCTTTACCTAGCAGAGACTTGTAGATAACCTGTAGCCAGTGGGTTTGGCGACGAGTATGAAGCGAGGGCCAACCAACGAGAGAGTACAGGTCGCAATGGTGGGTAGTGTATGGGGCTTTGGTGACAAAACGGATGGCACTGTGATAGACTGCATCCAGTTTGTTAAGTAGAGTGTTGGAGGCTATTTTATAGATGACATCACCGAAGTCGAGGATCGGTAGGATGGTCAGTTTTACCAGGGTATATTTGGCAGCATGAGTGAAGGATGCTTTGTTGCGATATAGGAAGCCAATTCTAGATTTAATTTTGGATTGGAGATGCTTAATGTGAGTCTGGAAGGAGAGTTTACAGTCTAACCAGACACCTAGGTATTTGTAGTTGTCCACGTATTCTAAGTCAGAGCCGTCTAGAGTAGTGATGCTGGACGGGCGAGCAGGTGTGGGCAGTGATCGGTTGAATATCATGCATTTAGTTTTACTTGCGTTTAAGAGCAGTTGGAGGCCATGGAAGGAGAGTTGTATGGCATTGAAGCTCGTCTGGAGGTTAGTTAACACAGTGTCCAAAGAGGGGCCAGAAGTATACAGAATGGTGTCGTCTGCGTAGAGGTGTATCAGAGAATCACCAGCAGCAAGAGCAACATCATTGATGTATACAGAGAAGAGAGTCGGCCCGAGGATTGAACCCTGTGGCACCCCCATAGAGACTGCCAGAGGTACGGACAACAGGCCCTCCGATTTGACACACTGAACTCTATCAGAGAAGTAGTTGGTAAACCAGGCGAGGCAATCATTTGAGAAACCAAGGCTGTCGAGTCTGCCAATAAGAATGTGGTGATTGACAGAGTCGAAAGCCTTGGCCAGGTCGATGAATACGGCTGCACAGTAATGTCTCTTATCGATGGTGGTTATGATGTCGTTTAGGACCTTGAGCATGGCTGAGGTGCACCCATGACCAGATGCACCTGCGCTGATGTCAATCCAAGAATTTCGCCTGCAGTCGGTTGCTTGCATCAACCAATGGTTACGTGCCACATCATCGAATGTGCAGTCAGGCACCAGATTGCTATTAAATCGGATGTGGTTAGCTGATTAGTAAAATACATATTCAGGCGTTGTAAGATCTGGCAGGCGTCAGCAACATCTGAGCAGGGGAACACGACCAAACCTTTATGACCTTAGATGCAAGTCGGAAATGTTTTATCCCCATAATGCAACACACCAACATTGGTCATCAACTTGACAAAGTGATCTGCTCGAACGCGCCCATCTTCAATATAGCCTAGGACAATAATCAACTGACTGGCTTTCTTAATGTCTATAGTATTCTCTCCGGTATGCAATCTGGTTTCCGCTCAGGTTACGGATGTGTCAATGAAACCTTAAAGGTCCTAAATGATGTCACCATTGTCGTTGATTGTAAGCAATGTTGTGCTGCCATTTTTATTGACTTGGCCAATGCTTTTGATATGGTAGACCAGGTATTCCCAAACTGGGGTACGCCAAATAAAAATGTGATACATATTTTTTTTTTAATAAATGTAAAACATTTTTTTCTTCTCATTTTCAAACAGTCCATTTATATTTTCCAACGGGGCTATACATTTGGGTGAGTTTTTTTTCTTTCCTGCATTGCCTCGTTTCACTGCCCCCCCCCCCTGCCCCCCCCCCCCCCAAAATTCAACCATCTAGTGTTCAGCGAAATAACAACACAATGTCAAATGCAGGTAGCCTAGTCAAATAATTAGCATCCAATCACATTAACCGTTACTCTCTCGCGGGAATTCCACTAACGGTCCGTATGTAGCCAAACGTAGCTGCTGCTCATTCCGTTTGCTCGAAAATGGATAAATGGTAAAAAAAAAAAAAGTAAGGCCCACTTCCATAGAGACTCATACGAGCTCTACTGGTAGTATTGCTACTACCAGCAGTTCTTCACCTGCACCTGTCGACGACACAAGTTGTTCTGCTTCCACGAGCACATCCAATGCTAGATTCAGTAATTCTACATTTGTTGTTAGCCCAGCTAGCATGGACACTGACAGTTGTGGATCTGATGCAGCCGAAGAGCTACTGCCCCCTTACGAGCACCGAACAACAGACAGGGACGTTGAACCATCGAAAAGGTGCAAATATGATGATAACTACATTGATTTGGGGTTCACTTATATTGGGAGTATTGCCTTTCCTCAGCCACAGTGTGTTATACACTACCGTTCAATAGTTTGGGGTCACTTAATGTTGTAAATGACTATTGTAGCTGGAAACGGCAGATTTTTTATGCAATATCTACATAGGCGTACAGAGGTCAATTATCAGCAACCATCACTCCTGTGTTCCAATGGCACATTGTGTTAGCTCAACCAAGTTTATCATTTTAAAAGGCTAATTGATCATTAGAAAACCCTTTTGCAATTATGTTAGCACAGCTGAAAACTGTTGTGCTGATTAAAGAAGAAATAAAACTGGCCTTCTTTAGACTAGTTGAGTATCTGGAACATCAGCATTTGTGGGTTCAATTACAGGCTCAAAATGGCCAGAAACAAATAACTTTCTTCTGAAACTCGTCAGTCTATTCTTGTTCTGAGAAATGAAGGCTATTCCATGCGAGAAATTGCCAAGAAACTGAAGATCTCATATAATGCTGTGTACAACTGAGCAAGAGGACAAGTACATTAGAGTGTCTAGTTTGAGAAACAGACGCCTCACAAGTCCTCAACTGGCAGCTTCATTAAAAAGTACACGCAAAACACCAGTCTCAACGTCAACAGTGAAGAGGCGACTCCGGGATGCTGGCCTTCTAGGCAGAGTTCCTCTGCCCAGCGTCTGTGTTCTTTTGCCCATCTTAATTTTTTATTTTTATTGGCCAGTCTGAGATATGGCTTTTTCTTTGCAACTCTTCCTAGAAGGCCAACATCGATATGATGCTTAAAAGAAACTTGAGAGGTATGTACAGAGATTGTGTGGAATATATAATTAGAATTACTAGAAGGGGCATAGGCCTTTAGATCATGACTATGAGAGCCTGTGCCTTGGGGGTGAGAGAGGAGCTTTCTCAGGCTCGATAGTTTGAAGAAGATCCAGTCACATTTGATAATTTTTGGAGGGTCTCCATCTTCAATGCAGGCGATATGTCAGAGATACATCTCCTTTGAAAAGAGGCTACTTGTTGCTCATCCAAACCAACACTCCATCGGATGGGAATGTCCGTTTTACACGTTCTAATTCTATGCGACAGTGGCTATGGTACAGTATGTATATGTATGTATTATGTATTATTGTTGCGTTGTACAGATAAGCCAGAGTCATTATCTTCAGACCTAACTCAAATTTAAAAATCTGGCTGTGTCATTATGACTTTGGAGAATTATTTATGACACATAGAATTTATTTCCTTTAAACAGTTCTAGGTGGCAAAGCTAAAAGTGAAGAAGATAGGGAGAAAAAAGACGGATTGGATCTTGACAAATGTGACCGCAATAACTGGTGAGAAGGTTTTTGTTCATCAATTGCAAATGAGCATTTGACAGTCTGCGGGTATTGTCATGATATTTTAAAAAGAATATGACTTAAATAATCTCCAAACTGCACACGGAGATATAAAAATGGTATTCATGAGTTCATCTGACTCTGGGTAAATAGAAAAACAACAAATAATCTCCAGAAATCTCTCAGTATAACTTTAAAAGTCAACAAGGTTGGGGTCAATTTCAATTTATTCAATTCAATTTGTTGCTTTCCATTTGTTGCTTTCCCCCCACAGATGCGGTCATGAAGCGTTTCCTGGGTGCAATAAAGGGACAAGTGGGAACGGCTTAAAACAGTACAAAAAAATCTATGAATAAGATTAAATTACATTTTATTGTGTTTTGTGTCGTTTGTTCTAATGATTTATTACCATGCCTACAAGTATTACTGAAATACTGCTCCGGTAACATACGTATATGTTAACACATATTGTTAACATGTATTGTGACATATAAGGGACATATATGTAATAAACATTTGAATACTACATGTGTAACATGTATGAGCATACAGTACTTCAGAAAGTATTCAGACCCCTTGACATTTTCCTCATTTTGTTACACTACAGCCTTATTCTAAAATCCTCATCAATCTACACACAATACCCCACCAAGCGAAAACAGATTTTTTGAAATGTTTGCAAATTTATACAAATAAAAAAACTGATATACCTTACACAAGTATTCAGACCCTTTGCTATGAGACTCGAAATTGAGCTCAGGTGCATCCTGTTTCCATTGAGCATCCTTGAGATGTTTCTACAATTTGATTTGGGTCCACCTGTGGTCAATTAAATTGATCAGGCATGATCTGAAAAGGCACACACCTGTCTATATAAGGTGTCACAGTTGACAGTTCACGTAAGAGCAAAAACCAAGCCATTAGGTCGAAGAAATTGTCCATAGAGCTCCAAGACAGGATTGTGTTGAGGCACAGATCTGGGGAAGGGTACAGTATCAAAACATTTCTGCCGCGTTGAAGGTCCCCAAGAACACAGTGGCCTCCATCATTATTAAATGGAAGACGTTTGGAACCACCAAGCTTCTTCCTAGAGCTGGCCCGCCCGGCCAAACTGAGCAATCAGGGGAGATGACCAATCAGGGGAGGTGACCAAAAACCAGATTGTAACTCTGACAGAGCTCCAGAGTTCCTCTATGGAGATGGGAGAACATTCCAGAAGGACAACCATCTCTGCAACACTCCACCAATCATGCCTTTATGATAGAGTGGCCAGACGGAAGCCACTCCTCAGTAAAAGGCACATGACAACCCACTTGGAGTTTGCCAAAAGGCACCAAAAGGAATCTCAGACCATGAGGAACTAGATTCTCTGGTCTGATGAAACCAAGATGTAACACTTTACCCTGAATGCCATGCGTAACGTCTGGAGGAAACCTGGCACCATCCCTATGGTGAAGCATGGTGGTGGCAGCATCATTCTGTGGGGATGTATTTCAGCGGCAAGGACTGGGAGACTAGTCAGGATCTAGGAAAAGATGAACGGAGCAAAGTACAGAGAGATCCTTGCAAAAAACCTGCTCCGAAGCACTCAGGACCTCAGACTGGGGCAAACAGAACAACAACCCTAATCACACAACCAAACCAACGCAGGAGTGGCTTTGGGACAAGTCTCTGAATGTCCTTGAGTGGCCCAGCCAGATTACGGACTTGAACCCAATCAAATATTTCTGGAGAGACCTGAAATTAGCTGTGCAGCGACGCTCCCCATCCAACCAGACAGAGCTTGAGAGGATCTGCGGAGTAGAATGGGAGAAACTCTCAAACACAGGTGTGGCAAGCTTGTAGTGTCATACCCAAGAAGACTCAAGGCTGTATTCGCTGCCAAAGGTGCTTCAAGAAAGTATTGAGTAAAGGGTCTGAATTCTTATGTAAATGTGATATTTCCGTTTTTATATTTTTTATAAATTAGCAAAAATTTCTAAAAACCTGTTTTCGCTTTTCATTATGGGTTATTGTGTGTAGATTGATGAGTGAATAAAAAATAATAATAATTTAGAATAAGGCTGTAACGTAACAAAATGTGGAAATATCAATGGGTCTAAATACTTTCCGAATGCACTGTATAAGTATTGTACATACCGTATATACACATATACACTACATGACCAAAAGTATGTGGACACTTGCTCGTCGAACATCTCATTCCAAAATCATGGACATTAACATTGAGTTGGTCCCCCCTTTGCTGCTATAACAGCCTCTACTCTTCTGGGAAGGCTTTCCACTATATGTTGGAACATTGCTGTGGGGACTTGCTTCCATTCAACCACAAGCGCATTAGTAAGGTCGGGAACTGATGTTGGGCGATTAGGCCTGGCTCGCAGTCGGCATTCCAATTCCTCCCAAAGGTGTTTGATGGGGTTGAGGTCAGGGCTCTGTTCAGGCCAGTCAAGTTTTTTCACAACTATCTCAACAAACTATTTCTCTATAGGACCTCGCTTTGTGCACAGGGGCATTGTCATGATGAAACAGGAATGGGCCTTCCCAAAACTGTTGCCACAAAGTTGGAAGCACAGAATCATCTAGAATGTATGATGTATGATGTATGATGTAGCGTTAAGATTTCCCTTCACTGGAACTAAGGGGCCTAGCCCAAACCATGAAAAACAGCCCCGTACCATTATTCCTCCTCCAACAAACTTTACAGTTGGCACTATGCTTTCGGGCAGGTAGGGTTCTCCTGGCATCCGCCAAACCCAGATTTGTCCGTTGGACTGCCAGATGGTGAAGCGTGATTCATCACGCCAGAGAATGCAATTTTAAGTGCTGCGCACTTCATCACTCGGCGGGCCCGTTCTCTGAGCCTGTGTGGCCACCACTTTGCAGCTGAGCCGTTGCTTCTCCTAGATGTATCCACGTCACAATAACAGCACTTACAGTTGACTGGGGCAGCTCTAACAGGGCAGAGATTTGACTCACTGACTTATTGGAAAGATAGCATCCTATGACGGTGCTACGTTGAAAGTTACTGAGCTCTTTGGGAAGGCTATTCTCCTGCCAATGTCTATGGAGATTGCATGGCTGTGTGCTCGATCTTATATACCTGTCAGCAACGGGTGTGGCTGAAATAGCCGAATCCACTAATTTGAAGGGGTGTCCACATACTTTAGTATATACAGTGTATGTGTATATAAGGCATAAATATATGTCACATACAGTACCAGTCAAAGGTTTGGACACACCTACTCATTCAAGGGTTTTTCTTTATTTATACTATTTTCTACGTTGTAGAATAATAGTGAAGACATCAAAACTATGAAAAAAAACATATGGATTCACATAGTAACCAAAAAAAATATCTTAATTAACAAATCAAAATATATTTTATATTTGAGATCCTTTAAAGTAGCCACCATGATGACAGCTTTGCATTCTCTCAACCAGCTTCATGAGGTAGTCACCTGGAATGCATTTCAATTAGCAGGTGTGCCTTGTTAAAAGTTCATTTGTGGAATTTATTTCCATCTTAATGTATTTGAGCCAATCAGTTGTGTTGTGACAAGGTAGGGGTGGTATACAGAAGCTAGCCCTATTTGGTAAAAGACCAAGTCCATATGATGGCAAGAACGGCTCAAATAAGCAAAGAGAAATGACAGTCCATCATTACTTTAAGACATGAAGGGCAGTCAACATGGAAAATGTCAAGAACTATTAAAGTTTCTTCAAGTGCAGTCGCAAAAACCATCAATCGCAATGATGGCTGGCTTTCATGAGGACGGCCAAATGCTACAGAGTTCAAGTTTCAGAAACATCTCAACATCAACTGTTCAGAGGAGACTGCGTGAATCAAGCCTTCATGGTCTAATTGCTGCAAAGAAACCACTACTAAATGACACCATTAAGAAGAAGAGACTTGCTTTTGCCAAGAAACACCGGTGGAAATATGTCCTTTTGGTCTGATGATTCCAAATTGAGAATTTCTGTTCCAACCGCTGTGTCTTTGAGACGTAGAGTTGGTGAACGAATGATCTCCGCATGTGAGGTTCCCACCGTGAAGCATGGAGGAGGAGGTGTGATGGTGTGGGGGTGCTTTGCTGGTGACACTGTCTGATTTATTTAGAAATTAAGGCACACTTAACCAGCTTGGCTACCACAGCATTCTGCAGCGATACGCCATCCCATCTGGTTTGCGCTTAGTGGGACTATCATTTGTTTTTCAACAGGACAATGACCCAAAACACACCTCCATGCTCTGTAAGGGCTATTTGACCAAGGAGAGTGATGGAGTGCTGCATCAGAAGACCTGGCCTCTACAAATCACCTGACCTCAACCCAATGGAGATGGTTTGGCATGAGTTAGACCGCAGAGTGAAGGAAAAGCAGCCAACAACTGCTCAGCATGTGTGGGAAACTCTTTAACTTCTAGTTCCTCCCAAACCCGGATCCGGGAGCACCCCCATCAGTAAAAAAGCTGACTAGCATAGCCTAGCATAGCGTCACAAGTAAATACTAGCATCTAAATATCATTAAATCACAAGTCCAAGACACCAGATGAAAGATACACATCTTGTGAATCCAGCCATCATTTCTGATTTTTAAAATGTTTTACAGGGAAGACACAATATGTAAATCTATTAGCTAACCACGTTAGCAAAAGACACCACTTTTTTTACTCCACCAGTTTTTTACTCCATCAGTAGCTATCACAAATTCGACCAAATAAAGATATAAATAGCCACTAACCAAGAAACAACTTCATCAGATGACAGTCTGATAACATATTTATTGTATAGCATATGTTTTGTTAGAAAAATGTGCATATTTCAGGTATAAATCATAGTTTACCATTGCAGCCACCATCACAACTCTCACCAAAGCGACTAGAATAACTACAGAGAGCAACGTGTATTACCTAATTACTCATCATAAAACATTTCTTAAAAATACACAGCGTACAGCAATTGAAAGACACAGATCTTGTGAATCCAGACAATATTTCAGATTTTCTAAGTGTTTTACAGCAAAAACACAATATAGCGTTATATTAGCATACCACAATAGCAAACATCACAACAGCATTGATTCAAGCCAAACATAGCGATTACGTATAAACCACCAAAATATATAAATTTTTTCACTAACCTTCTCAGAATTCTTCAGATGACAGTCCTATAACATCATATTACACAATGCATATAGAGTTTGTTCGAAAATGTGCATATTTGGCGGCACAAATCGTGGTTATACAATGAGAAAAGTAGCCAAGCTGCAAAGAAAATGTCAGGAGAAATCTTGGGAAAGGCACCTATTCTAATCGAAAACTATTCATAAACTTGACTAAAAAATACAAGTTGGACAGCAAATGAAAGATAAATTAGTTCTTAATGCAATCGCTGGGTTAGATTTTTAAAATTAACGTTACTGCGCAATACAGCGTGCGCTAAAGCGAGACCGCCCCATAATTCATGGCGGAATTATTATTGAACATTTGTCAACATAAGTACGAATTAACAGCATAAAGACTGCTTACTATTAGCTGAGCTTCCATCAGAATCTTGGGCAAGGTGTCCTTTCTCCAGAACAATCGTCTTTTGGTTGAAAGATGTCCTCTTCTCATGTGGAAATAGCAGCTAAACGATAGCCACCCACTGGAGAGGTGTCCAACTCGTGAAAGCGCATCACAAAGAAATCCAGGAAAATCGCAATAAACTGATATAAACTGCTATAAGTCGGTTTAAATTAACTACCTTATGATGTCTTTAACAACTATAACGAATAAAAACATGACCGGAGATATAGAACTGCTAAAACGAAAGCTTTGCAGGACGCCACTGTGATGTCCCTGCTGCGCCAGGCGCCCCGTTGAAAAGAACGGTACTTCCGTTCCACGGTCTTATATAGGGCCCCAGATTGCGCAATCCACTCCATTCAAATTCTCCCCGCTTACTGACATCTAGAGGAAGGCGTATGCAGTGCATGTAGCCCGATGGCTTACATGGGGACTTATAAACTGACCTCAGAACAGGGACCTCGATTTCTGAAATCTCACTCCCTGACAGGAAATGTGCTGCAAAATGAGTTCTGTTTCACTCAGAGAAATAATTCAAACGGTTTTAGAAACTAGAGAGTGTTTTCTATCCAATAGTAATAATAATATGCATATTGTACGAGCAAGAATTGAGTACGAGGCAGTTTAATTTGAGAACGATATTTTACAAAGTTGAAACAGCACCCCCTATATTGACAAGTTAAGACGGTTGGAAAAATAATTCCTCCTGAAGCTGGTTTTATAACACAGGGCGAGACCGAGATGCAGACACAGGAGGCAGATGGTTCGAGTCTCTGATATTTATTAAACAAGGGGCAGGCAAGAGGCAGGTCGAGGACAGGCTAAAGTTCATAAACCAGGTTAGAGTCCAAACGGTACAGGGCGGCAGGCGGGCTTAGTGTCAGGGCAGGCAAGAGGTCAGAACCAGGAGGACTAGAAAAAAAACAGACTAGGTTAAACAGGAGCTCGGGAAAAAACACTGGTAAGCTTGACAAAACAAGACGAACTGGCAACAGACAAACAGAACACAGGAATAAATAAACTGGGAATAATGGGGAAGATAGGTGACACCTGGAGGGGGGTGGAGACAATCACAAAGACAGGTGTAACAGATCAGAGTGTGACAGTACTCCCCCCCCCCCCCAGGGGCACTACCTGGTTGACCAGGGTGCCGGCGGTGAAAGTCGGCGATGAGGGCCAGTTCCAGGATGTCTTTAGCGGGGACCCAGCATCTGTCCTCCAGGCCATAACCCTCCCAGTCAACTAGGTACTGGAAACCCCTGACTCGTGGTCGAACACTCAGGAGGCGTCTCACTCTGTACGCCGGATGGCCATCGATGACACAGGGAGGAGGGTTGGGCCTGGAAACAGAAGACAAAGAGCTGTGAGACAAGGGCTTAATCCTGGACACATGAAAATTAGGGTGTACACGGAGGGTACGGGGTAACAGAAGATGAACAGCAGGACTCTAGAGATGCGGAAAGGACCAATAAAATGTGGGGAAAGTTTGCGGGACTCCACCTGTGGGGCAGGTCCTGTGTAGACAGACATACCCTCTGCCCGAGATGATAGTGGGGAGCCGGAGTCTGGAGGCAATCCGCTTGTCAACGATATCTCGAGGTGGTCTTGAGAAGAGCCGACCGAGCTCTTTTCCAAGTACGCCGACAGCGGCGGATGAACGTCTGGGCTGAGGGTGTTGACTTCTACCTCTTGCTCTGGGAAGAGCGGGGGCTGATATTCCATGGAGCACTCAAAATGTTAGAGCCCAGTAGGGAATAGTGTTCCTAGCATACTCCACCCAGAACAGTTGCTGGCTCCAGGTGGTGTGGTTGGTAGAGATGAGACACTGAAGTGTTGTTTCCATGTGTTTTTTGGCTCGCTCCGACTGGCCATTGGACTGGAGATGAAACCCGGAGGACAGGCTGGCCGACGACCGAATAAGGGTGCAGAACGCCTTCCAGAATCAGGATGAGAATTGAGGACCATGGTCAGAGACAATGTCAACCGGGAGTCCAGGGATTCGAAAGATGTGCTGCACCATGAGCTGGGCCGTCTCCTTGGCTGAAGGTAACTTCGGGAGAGGGATGAAATGGGTGGCTTGTCCACCACCGTCAGAATGGTGGCGATGCAATCTGACGGAGGGAGCCCAGTGACAAAATCCAGGGAAATATGGGAACAGGGGCGATGACGAACAGGGAGTGCCTGAAGGAGGTCAGATGGAGCTTGCCGCTGAGTCTTATTTTGAGCACATACAGTGCATGCGGCGAAGAAGACCGAGACATCAGGAACCATAGTGAGCCACCAGAAGCATTGTCAGAGGAAGGCCAGGGTTCGACGGGCGCCAGGATGACAGGTAACCCTGGCGGAATGAGCCAATTCCAGGACCTGAGACCGAGCCAAATCCGAACATCCGATTAGCCGGGGCCCCCAGGGTCCTGCTGGGAACGTTGTGCCTTGCGGACCAGGGCCTCAATACCCCAAACAACCGGAGCCGCAAGAAATGAGGTAGGGAAGATGGTCTCAGATTCAGTGGGTGTGGCAGCGGAACTGTACAGGCGAGAGAGGGTGTTCGGCTTCACATTTTTGGACCCTGGGCGTTAGGATACGTTAAGTTGCGGGAATGGCAGAGAAATCCGAGGCTTTACTTAAACCTGGAGGAGAACGTCCCAGAGGAGGCTGTGCCGCCTTAAGGCAATTTGAGTGGCAAAACGGGCTCCAACCCAGGATTGAACTAGTCAATAACAGGGTTGTGCTTCTGGAGCCATGAGAATCCCAAAACAGGAATGTGGGGAGATTCAATACGGAGAAGCTGTATGGACTCACTGTGATGGCCTGATACCTGCAGGTTAACTTCTCTGGGGCAGGTGGGACGCAAACGTCCCACCGGCCAATAGCCAGGGAAAATACAGCGCGCCATATTCAAATAACATGATATAAAAATCAAACTTTCATTAAATCACACATGTAAGATACCAAATTAAAGCTACACTCGTTGTGAATCCAGCCAACATGTCAGATTTCAAAAAAGCTTTTCGGCGAAAGCATAAGATGCTATTATCTGATGATAGCACATCAGTAAACAAACAGAGTAGCATATTTCAACACTGCAAGCACGACACAAAACGCAGAAATAAAATATAAATCATGCCTTACCTTTGACGAAATTCTTTTGATGGCACTCCAATATGTCCCATAAACATCACAAATGGTCCTTTTGTTCGATTAATTCCGTCGATATATATCCAAAATGTCAATTTATTTGGACCGTTTCATCCAGAAAAACACAGCTTCCAACTTTCGCCAAGTCACTACAAAATATATCAAAAGTTACATGTAAATTTACCAAAACATTTCAAACTACTTTTGTCATACAACGTTAGGTATTTTTAAACGTTAATAATCGATCAATTTGAAGACGGGATGATCTGTGTTCAATACAAAAAGAAACCAAACTGACGCAACTTTTTTCATAACGTGACTCTCTCCAAAAATTTACTTCATGTGACCCTCATTTACGATAGCCCTACTTCTTCACTACACAAAGGAATAACCTCAACCGATTTCCAAGGACTGGTGACATCCAGTGGAAGCGGTAGGAACTGCAAGAAAGTCCATTAGAAATCTGGTGTCTCTAAAAAACCTAATTGAAAAGACAGTGACATCAAAAAAATACAAATTCTGAATGGTTTGTCCTCAGGGTTTTGCCTGCTACATAAGTTCTGTTATTCTCACAGACATGATTCAAACAGTTTTAGAAACTTCAGAGTGTTTATCCAAATCTACTAATAATATGCATATCTTATATTCTGGGGATGAGTAGCAAGCAGTTGAATTTTGGCATGCTATTTTTCCCCAAAGTGAAAAAGCTGCCCCCTGCCCTCAAGAAGTTAAGGGAACTGTGCTGTGCGTGACCCTGCCAATGGAGCGGCCGTCCAGTGCTCTGGCATCCATGGGAATGGAGAGGAGTTGCGTGGGGAAACCTAGCGCAGATACCAGGGTAGCGTCCATAAAACTCTCATAAGCCCCAGAGTCGATGAGCACCCGGAGAGACTTAGACCGGTCACCCGACAGCACGATAACAAAGGGAGTACGAGTAATGGGAGTTAGAAAACTCCCAGTCTGGGCCAACAACGTACTCGTTCCTACTGATGAGCCTGATCTTTTACTGGGCAGGTGGCTATGTAATGCCCAGCAGCACCACAATACAGACAACAGTTGGAGCTCAACCTTCATGAATGTTCCTTACGCAATAATCTAGCTCTGCCCAGTTGCATAGGCTCCAGAGTAAATTAGTCAACCGTCGCCGATGATTCCCGAGGGAACTCGGGTGGCTTCGGCTCCTCTCAGAAATGCAGACGTCAGGGACTTCCGGACTTCTTCAGAGGTGAGCAGGCAGCAGCCGATGAACAAGTGTGACCGAGACCCATCCTCCTCTCACTCCTGCTTTCCTGTAGACGCCAACCAATCCTAATGGTTAGGGCAATGAGGGAATCGAGGTCCAAAGGTAACTCCCGAGCTGCAAGCTCGTCTTTTATCTCCTCCGACAGTCCATGAAGGAAGGTATCAAATAGGGACTCCGGATTCCAGGCACTCTCGGCGGCCAATGTACGAAAATCTACTGCGTAGTCTGCCAAACTACAGGAGTCTTGACGTAATCCAAGTAGTGTTCGGGCCGCCTCGCTCCTAGATCCTGGAAATTCAAACACCTTCCTCACCTCTGCCGTGAAATCTTCCAGATTACGACAAATGGTGGATTGTTGCGCCCAAACTGCCGTAGCCCAGGAGAGCGCCCTTCCAGGCATTAGCATAATCAGATACGCTATCTTCAACCAATCAGAAGGGAACGAATATGGCTGCAGCTCAAAAATGATGGAGTACTGAGAAAGAAACGCCCGGCAGGTTTCAGGATCCCCGGAATATCGCTCTGGAGGAGACAAATGGGGTTCTCGGGGAGCCGGGGTAGGCTGTACAAACCCACCACTGGTAGGGGAGTTACTGAGCGACTGGGAGGTCTCTGTTGTGGTATGCTGCCTGTGAGATAATCCACGTAATTGCTGCAGTAACGTCTTGAACCAATGGTCATGGCGTTCCGCCCGCGAATGGAGCCCTTCCATAAGGTTCTGGAGTAGCTCCTCATGTTTTTGAATGGTGGCTCCCTGCAGGGAGACAGTGTGATGGAGCCGGTCTGAGTCTGCTGGGTCAGTCTTGGCCAGTTCGTACTATAACGACAGAGGGCGAGACCCAGATGCAGACACATGAGGCATATGGTTACTAAACAACAAGGGGCAGGTCGAGGACAGACAAAGGTTCATAAACCCGGTCAGAGTCCAAATGGTACAGGGCGGCAAGCATGCTCGAGTTTATGGCAGACTGAATGTTCAGGCAGGCTCGAGTTTAGGGCAGGCTGAATGTTCAGGCAGGCTCGAGTTTATGGCAGACTGAATGTTCAGGCAGGCTCGAGTTTAGGGCAGGCTGAATGTTCAGGCAGGCTCGAGTTTAGGGCAGGCTGAATGTTCAGGCAGGCTCGAGTTTAGGGCAGACTGAATGTTCAGGCAGGCTCAAGTTTAGGGCAGACTGAATGTTCAGGCAGGCTCAAGTTTAGGGCAGGCTGAATGTTCAGGCAGGCTCAAGTTTAGGGCAGACTGAATGTTCAGGCAGGCTCAAGTTTAGGGCAGGCTGAATGTTCAGGCAGGCTCAAGTTTAGGGCAGGCTGAATGTTCAGGCAGGCTCGAGTTTAGGGCAGGCTGAATGTTCAGGCAGGCGGGCTTAGTGTCAGGGCAGGCAAGAGGTCAGAACCGCTAGGACTAGAAAAAACAGGCGCTCGAAAAACACACTGGTAAGCTTGACAAGACGAACTGGCAACAGACAAACAGAGAACACAGGAATAGAACACTGGGAATAATGAACACTGGGAATAATGGGGAAGATGGGTGACACCAGGAGGGGGGTGGAGACAATCACAAAGACAGGTGAAACAGATCAGGGTGTGACAGGTTGAGAGAATACCAAGAATGTGCAAAGCTGCCATCAAGGCAAAGGGTGGCTATTTGAAGAGTCTAAAATATTAAGTATATTTAGATTTGTTTAACACTTTTTTGGTTACTACATGATTCCATATGTGTTATTTCATTGTGTTGATGTCTTCACTATTATTATGCAATGTAGAAAATAGTTCAAATAAAGAAAAACCCTTGAATGAGTAGGTGTGTCCAAACTTTTGACTGGTACTGTATATGTACTGATGTATGCTTATATGTGTGGATACATATATAAGCATATATGGGCATATACTGTATTTTTTCACCATATATGCCTGTATAAAACATATAAGTAAAATACATATATAATTTTTTCTGTATGGGAGGCGAGGTTTATGACTTTGTGGCTTGGTAACTGGTGACAACCATGAGCTGGCGATCAACATTTCATAAGTGGGTAATATGACTTTAAATGATAGAAAAATTCATAATAATTAGCAGTGCTCCCTATAGGCTACTTTCAATGCATTTCTCTGCAAAAGGTAGGTAAACAGTTGAGAAAAAAAAAAGGTGCATACATAAACTGTGTTTGCTTGCGTTTATCCTCCACTACACTACTGACTGTACTTCAGTGGAGGCTACTGAGGGGAGGACGGCTTATAGTAAAGTCTGGAACAGAGCTATTTTAATGGCATCAAACACGTGGAAACCATGTGTTTGATGTATTTGATACCATTCCACTGATTCCGCTCCAATCATTACCACGTGCCCCTCCTCCCCAATTAAGGTGCCACCAACCTCCTGTGCTGTACTTGTTTAGCAGCGTATGGTAACCACATTAAGAGGTATTCATAGTCGGCAAACAGTTGTTATTAAATCGGCATTCTTTACATCAGCGAGCAGTGCACAAGAAAGTATTACATTGAGTTGTTAGATGCTACCACCCCCTCCCCAAATAAAAAGAAAACATGGATATTGATTGCACGCACACGCTCCGTTCTACTTCTTCTCTGTGGCAGCACGGCGCCCATATTTGAGAGGATATTTAGGCAACAGGTGTGAAACACAGACAGGGGTGTGTGCAAAGCAAAAACATGCCATAGAATCCATGTTTGATTTTGATTTGGAGAGGGGGATACCTTCATTCATGGGAAAAGTGTCGCTAACAGTACAGTCATTAAAAAATAAATGCTTGTGTCTTTTTAAGGCTTCATCAATTATTGAATTTATCAATCAACCAATCTATCCATCCATCAACCATTTATAGGATAAGTTTCCTTCGTGGTTCTAGTATCTGTCAAGTCTTTTGAGATCAGTGGTGTTGACATAAATTAGATAAGGGATTGTCTGGAGTGTGGAGGCTCTGTATACTGCACAGTTAGTATAGTTAGTATAGTATATATTTAAGCAATAATGCCTGAGGGGATGTGGTATATAGCCAATATACCATGGTTGAGGGCTGTTCTTAAACACGACGCAATGCTGAGTGCCTGGACACAGCCCTTAGCCGTGGTATATTGGACATATATCACAAACCTCCGATGTTCCTTATTGCTATTATAAACTGGTTACCAACTTAATTAGAGCAGTAAAAATACATGTTTTTTATACCCATGGTATATGGTCTGATATACCATGGCTGTCAGCCAATTAGCTTCAGGGCTCGAACCACTCAGTTTATAATATACTGTATAGTTTAAGTTAGCATAGTATAATGTTACCGAATCGCCTTCCTATACTGTAGCCGTTTCAATCATAATTGTACCTCCAAATACCCATCTCAAGGTGTCACTCAAGAACCACCAATTCTGGTTACTGCAATCAAGCTATGGGCATAGTTTCCTGTCCTCTCATCACCTAACCCCCATTAGGTCACCACTGATGGGTGAAGGTGGGTGACTTTTAAGGTTGTTTCTATTGTTTATCAAGTCAAATCTTTGTCAAATCCTCTCTGATAAAAGCAGACGAGGAAAGGACGCCTTCTATCGGGATACGATATCAATGTTTCAATTTAATCCAACTTTATTCAAAGAGCATTTACACTTCTCAATATATTTCACACACAAAAAAATGTACTAAAGGGAAATAAAACATAGATGAATAACAAAAGGAGTGTTTTTGTAAATGAGTCATAATAATGACATGGGTAAAGGAGTGAAAAACTAAGAGCACATGATGAAATCAGAGGCCATGCTGATCACAGTTGTAGTTCCTCGTCATCTCCAGCAGATGTTGCTCAACAACCAACGATTCTCAAAAATGTCAACCCACTTCTTCCACCAAACCCGAGCGTGAAGAAGACAGGTGCCATTTGGGAATTGGGACAGAACAAGCCCGTGTGTGTTTCCATCTGAGTGCATCGCTCTTACCCTCTCAGTAGCCTACTAGTGTGTGTGCGTGTCTCAGTGTGTGTTGTCACTGTCCCCCAACCTACTCCCAGCTCAGCATGGCCAGATTTACACAGAGTGAAAGCAGAAGGCATCAGCAGCAGCATCATCCCCAGCCGCCTCATCCCGCCCCCGTCAACCTGCTTCTACAGCAGCCGCTCTTACTTATCCCTCATCAGCATCAGCTCGATCACAGCCCTGTTCCGAAGCCCATGAACGGACCCGAAACCGTCTCCATGCACACGGACAGCGGCGCCATGAAAGACCAGGACGCCATCAAGCTCTTCATTGGACAGATACCGCGGAACCTCGAGGAAAAAGACCTGAAACCTCTCTTTGAGCAGTTTGGGAAAATCCACGAATTGTCTGTTCTGAAGGACCGATACACAGGCATGCATAAAGGTAGCGTTTATGTCGCCCCTGCGCATTCCCACACAGATGGTCGTTACGTTGTAATTAGGTTACTGTATTATTACGATGTAATTATCATCTGTATGAAACGCAATAGTCATTCCATTTTTGTTCCTTTTTGTGATAGATTGTCTCTCATCATCTATTCTCTCTTTTGATGTCTGTAATGCAATAATGTGTTAGTCTACGCACCTTGTACTGAAAAGCCCATATGACTTGCAGAATAAGGTTGCATATAGTCTTAACATTATTACTGTAATTTCTCCATAATAATAGCATAACTGATTTATTTGGGGTTCTTCTCATCTCGACAGATTCTCTCTTTTAGTGCGTAGGAGTAGCATGATCATGTGAGTTCATATAAGTCAAATGCAAGTTGGTCTCACAGCTAAAGGCTCGTCACACTTCCCAACACTTTTTTTCTTGCCCTAATTATTACACGCCAATGTTTGTTTGCGCCAGCTGAGCGCATAACATAGTGTTTTTCCCCGCGCCACCGCAGTGTCATGATGCAAACAAAAATAGGGATTATTTGTCAGAAAATCGAAACGTATATTTTACCACCGTCACGTCTATACATCACATTGCATAGGCAACGCATACACAATCAACAGGGTTTAGGCCAGTATTGCCAAGTGAGTGTGTCTGTGTGTGTGTGTGTGTGAGTGTGTGTGTGTGTGTGTGTGTGTGTGTGTGTGTGTGTGTGTGTGTGTGTGTGTGTGTGTGTGTGTGTGTGTGTGTGTGTGTGTGTGTGTGTGTGTGTGTGTGTGTGTGTGTGTGAGAGAGAGAGAGAGAGAGAGAGAAAGAGAGAGAGAGAGGGGGGGGGGGGCTTGTGTGAGCAAGCTGCATTCATGTGTGTGTCTGTGTGTGTGTGACTAACCCTTGTTGGTCTGTTTTGATTGACAGGATGTGCGTTTCTCACCTACTGTGCCAGGGAGTCTGCCATCAAAGCCCAGAATGCATTGCATGAGCAGAAAACCCTACCTGGGGTGAGTACTCCACCACCTGAATGCTGCCAGGGTTTTATATGGAATGAGAAATGGTGTGAAAGCTTTTCCCCAAAGACATCTGTGAGTTGCCAATTCCTTTCGGATTGCGGAGAATAAGAAAGAGGATAGAGGAGAGTAAGAGAGCATGGAGTGAGAGAGAGAAAAGAGTGAGAGAGAGGGGAGGGGGAGTGAGAGAGAAAGAGAGAGTACTGTAAAACAACAGTGAACAGAGCCATGTAGACAGCTTCAGGCTGTTCACTCAGTGAGCCATGTATGGAGAGAGAGAGAGAGAGCGAGAGAGGGGGGGGGGGGGGGGATTGGGGAGGGTGAAAGGGAGAGGAGAGGGAAGGAACAACAGAGAGAGAGGAGAGTGAGAGGAGAGAAAGAGAGAGATAAATAGAGAGAGAGAAAGAGAGAGAGGAGAGAGGAGAGAAAGAGAGAGAGAAATAGAGAGAGAGAAGGTTGGAGGGGAGGGATATGTGATGGTGAGGGATGAGAGAGAGATGAGGAGAGGTTGGAGGGGGAGGAATGAGATAGAGGGATGAGGAGAGGTTTGAGGGGAGGGATGACAGAGAGAGAGAGAGAGTGTGTGAGAGAAAGAGAGAGAGAGAGAGAGAGAGAGAGAGGGGGATGAGGAGAGGTTGGAGGGGAGGGATAAGAGAGGGATGAGGAGAGGTTGGAGGGGAGGGATGAGAGATGGGGAGGGATGGGAGAGGTTGGAGGGGAGGGATGAGAGAATGGGATGGATGAGGAGAGGTTGGAGGGGAGGGATGAGAGACAGACAGGGATGAGGAGAGGTTGGAGGGGAGGGATGAGAGAGAGAGAGATGAGGAGAGTTCGGAGGGGAGGGATGAGAGATGGGGAGGGATGTGGAGAGGCTGGAGGATAGGGATGAGAGAATGGGAGGGATGGGGAGAGGTTGGAGGGGAGGGATGAGAGAATGGGAGGGATGGGGAGAGGTTGGATAGGAGGGATGAGAGATGTGGAGGG
>NW_024061669.1:0-45000 GCF_016432855.1 Salvelinus namaycush | reverse complement strand
GAAGTTACCTGTGGCGCTGATGTTTAGGCCAAGGTATGTATAGTTTTTTATGTGCTCTAAGGCAACAGTGTCTAGATGGAATTTGTATTTGTGGTCCTGGCAACTGGACATTTTTTGGAACACCATTATTTTGTCTTACTGAGATTTACCTTCAGGGCCCAGGTCTGACAGAATCTGTGCAGAATATCAAGGTGCTGCTGTAGGCCCTCCTTGGTTGGTGACAGAAGCACCAGATCATTAGCAAACAGTAGACATTTGACTTCAGATTCTAGTAGGGTGAGGCCGGGTTCTGCAGACTGTTCTAGTGCCCTAGCCAATTCATTTATATATATGTTGAAGAGGGTGGGGCTTAACCTGTATCCCTGTCTCACCCGCTGTCCCTGTGGAAAGAAATGTGTGTTTTTTTGCATATTTTAACAGAACACTTGATGTTTGTGTACATGGATTTTTCCCCCAACACCACTTTCCATCAATTTGTATAGTGACCCTCATGCCAAATTGAGTCGAAAGCTTTTTTGAAATCAACAAAGCATGAGAAGACTTTGCCTTTGTTTTGGTTTGTTTGTTTTTCAATTTGGGTGTGCAGGGTAAATACATGGTTTGTTGTACGGTAATTTGGTAAAAAGCCAATTTGATTGACTGTGAACGCTCTAAAAGACTCTGGGTTGTGGTTAGTGATATAGTACTCTACAGTACTACTTCCAAGAGATGAGCTATAGGTGTTCCTACCGTAGGAGTCCCATTGAAACCTACCATTGACCATGTACATACCCAGCGTCTGACAGAGTTGTAGGAGTTGTGACCCATTTTTGTTGGTTATGTTGTCGTAGTTGTGTCTAAGGGGGCATATGGGGGAGGGAATGCTGTCACCTCCAGGCAGGTGTTTGTCCCCCTGTGTGCTGAGGGTGTCAGGTTCTTGTTCAGTTCTGGCATTTAGGTCACCACAGACTAGTACATGTCCCTGGGCCTGGAAGTGGTTGATCTCCCCCTCTAGGATGGCGAAGCTGTCATCGTTAAAGTATGGGGATTCTATTGGGAGGATATAGGTAGCACACAGGAGGAAACTTTTCTCTGTTGAGATAATTTCCTTATTAATTTCTAGCCAGATGTAAAATGTTCCTGTTTTGACTCATTTAATGGAGTAGGTTAGGTCTGCTCTATACCAAATTAGCATACCCCCTGAGTCTCTTCCCTGTTTCACACCTGGTCGTTTGGTGGATGGGACTACCAGCTCTCTGTAACCTTTATACCATCTTTCATATAGGATGACAATGTCTGTATTTCCAATGTCTTTGATGATGTCTGGATTCCTGCTTTTTAAGCCAAAGGCAGATGACCTCAGACCTTGTATGTTCCAGGATGAGACAGTAAAAGCTTTGTGTTCCTAAGTGTCTAGTGTTGTTTTTGTGTGGTTTAGGCCCGGACCATCACAGTAGGTGTGAGGAGAGCATTTTGAGCATCTGATACATACCTCTTAGGTCAGAGGATGGAGGTTGGGCCTGTTGCTCTGCTCACGGCCTGGGCATATGTCCTGCTGTAATGTTGAGGTCCTTGCATGGGGTGGGCAGAAGGGGCATAGGTCTGATATGGGGGGGCCTATATAGGGTGTGGCCAGGGTTTGTTTTGGGTGGTAACAGTTGGTTGGGGTGTGGTTGGTGATGCTGGGGGGGGGAGGGGGGGGGGTCTTGCTGGTCTGGGCGGCATGTCTGTTGCTCTGTTGCTCCTGTGTGAGGAGCTGGGGCTACTGTTGAGGGTGACGTCCTTCAGGGTCCTGGCAAAAGTTGGGATTGCTGCCTTGTGGACCTGGTCTCTCTCTCTCTCTTTTTCTCACCCCACTCTTCCTCACAAATCCTAGCTCTCCTCTCTCTCTTTTTTTCTCACCCCACTCTTCCTCACAAATCCTAGCTCTCCTCTCTCTCTCTTTTTCTCACCCCACTCTTCCTCACAAATCCTAGCTCTCCTCTCTCTCTCTCTCTCTCTTTTTCTCACCCCACTCTTCCTCACAAATCCTAGCTCTCCTCTCTCTCTCTTTTTCTCACCCCACTCTTCCTCACAAATCCTAGCTCTCCTCTCTCTCTCTCTCTTTTTCTCACCCCACTCTTCCTCACAAATCCTAGCTCTCCTCTCTCTCTCTCTTTTTCTCACCCCACTCTTCCTCACAAATCCTAGCTCTCCTCTCTCTCTCTCTTTTTCTCACCCCACTCTTCCTCACAAATCCTAGCTCTCCTCTCTCTCTCTCTTTTTCTCACCCCACTCTTCCTCACAAATCCTAGCTCTCCTCTCTCTCTCTTTTTCTCACCCCACTCTTCCTCACAAATCCTAGCTCTCCTCTCTTTCACGTGTGTTTGTGTACGTGCACGCGCACCAAGGAGGTTTTCACTTGTCTCTAATTGCCATTTCTCTTTCTCTCACATCCCTCTCTTTCTCTCTCATCCTTCTCTCCTTTCACTGGAGGAGTGACAGCTTCATCAGAGATAATTATCTGGTTGCACTGTGCAGCTGCATGCCTCTCTCCCTCTTTCATTCATCTACAATGTTGTAATTTAAAATTAATTAAGATAAATAATATATTTGGTTGGGTGTAGGTTAGAAAAACAGACTGCCATTGAAACAAGTGTTTAGTGTGCGATTGACAACCACGTTTTCCCAATGAAAAGATAGACCCAGGGGAGATATCATTACAAAAAGCATATTCAAAACGGCAAATAAGGTTTTGTTGTGAAGATTAACACACACACACACACACACACACACACACACACACACACACACACACACACACACACACACACACACACACACACACACACACACACACACACACACACACACACACACACACACACACACACACACACTCACACACACACACACACACACACACACACACACACACACACACACACACACACACACACAGGTTAATTTTAACAGTGTACGGCCAGAAATTCTCAGTCTGTATCTTACCCAGTGTTTGTGTATTGTTGACAGTTGTTACGTTATTTACAATCTATTGTGGACTGGGTTGTGAAATTTCTGCCTCACATTGATGGATTCACAACCTGGGCCAGGCCACCAGGCTATGGGAGAGCCAGCATGAGCGGTGTCACTGTGATTTACGCTCCCCTTGCAACTTGTGCGTCCATTAATCCGGTGTACGGAAACAGATTAGGCACTACTTAGTGTCACACATGGGATCGTTACTCTGACAGAATTGCTCTCAGAAGACACAGGTGATGAAACAGGGATATAGTGTGTGTGTGTGTGTGTGTGTGTGTGTGTGTGTGTGTGTGTGTGTGTGTGTGTGTGTGTGTGTGTGTGTGTGTGTGTGTGTGTGTGTGTGTGTGTGTGTGTGTGTGTGTGTGTGTGTGTGTGTGTGTGTGTTAATGTATTCTGCCTCACAATCAGTCTCTGATACTCGACACTTTCACCGCACAGTAAGCTCATGATAAGAGCACAGCATTGGATATGATATGTACAGTTTGTCCAAACTCCATTTGAGTGCAGGGGACTTCACCTTCACTTCATTCTCTATATGTGCTCCAGATATCTGCATACTGTAGTCTATTGCATAGCACTACACATTCACAGCAATCCCAAGCCAATGCATTTAACAGCAGTGGGAGTCTGTTAGCAGCAAGTAGTAACCACACCACTGCCCCCCCCCCCCCCCCCCCCGCCACATCCCCCTCTCCCTACCAGCTCACCCCTCCTCCTCTTTCTCCTCCCCCCCACTACATTCCCCTCTCCCTACCAGTTCACCCCTCTCCCCCACCTCCTCCTCCCCCCACTACATCCCCCTCTCCCCACCAGCTCACTCCTCCTCCTCCTCCCCCCACTACATCCCCCTCTCCCCACCAGCTCACTCCTTCTCCCCCCCCCCCCCCACTACATCCCACTCTCCCTACAAGCTCACTCCTCCTCCTCTTTCTCCTCCCCCCACTACATCCCACTCTCCCTACAAGCTCACTCCTCCTCCTCCTCCTCCTCCTCTTTCCCCCCCCCCCACTACATTCCCCTCTCCCTACCAGCTCACTCCTCCTCCTCCTCCTCTTTCTCCCCCCTCCCACTACATCCCCCTCTCCCTACCAGCTCACTCCTCCTCCTCCTCCTCTTTCTCCTCCCCCCATTACATCCCCCTCTCCCTACCAGCTAGCTCCTCCTCCTCCTCCTCTTTCTCCTCCCCCCCACTACATCCCCTTCTCCCCACCAGTTCACTCCTCCTCCTCCTCCTCTTTCTCCTCCCCCCACTACATCCCCCTCTCCCTACCAGCTCACTCCTCCTCCTCCTCCTCTTTCCCCTCCCCCCACTACACCCCCCTCTCTCTACCAGCTCACCCCTCCTCCTCCTCCTCTTTCTCCTCCCCCCACCACTACACCTCTCCCTACCAGCTCACTCCTCCTCCTCTTCCTCCTCTTTCTCCTCCCTCCACTACATCCTCCTCTCCCTAACAGCTCACTCCTCCTCCTCCTCTTTCTCCTCCCCCCTCTACACCCCCCTCTCCCTACCAGCTCACCCCTCCTCCTCCTCCTCCTACTCCTCCTCCTCCTCCTCTTTCTCCTCCCCCCCCCCTACATCCCCCTCTCCCTACCAGCTCATTCCTCCTCCTCCTCCTCTTTCTCCTCCCCCCCACTACATCCCCCTCTCCCTACCAGCTCATTCCTCCTCCTCCTCCTCTTTCTCCCCCCCCACTACATCCCCTTCTAACTACCAGCTCACTCCTCCTCCTCCTCCTCCTCCTCTTTCTCCTCCCCCCCACTACATCCCCCTCTCCCCACCAGCTCACTCCTCCTCCTCCTCCTCTTTCTCCTCCCCCCACTACATCCCCCTCTCCCTACCAGCTCACTCCTCCTCCTCCTCCTCCTCTTTCTCCTCCCCCCACTACACCCCCCTCTCCCTACCAGCTCACCCCTCCTCCTCCTCTTTCTCCTCCCCCCACTACATCCCCCTCTCCCTACCAGCTCACTCCTCCTCCTCCTCCTCTTTCTCCTCCCCCCACTACACCCCCCTCTCCCTACCAGCTCACCCCTCCTCCTCCTCCTCCTCTTTCTCCTCCCCCCACTACATCCCCCTCTCCCTACCAGCTAACTCCTCCTCCTCCTCCTCCACTTTCTCCTCCCCCCACTACATCCCCCTCTCCCTACCAGCTCACTCCTTCCTCCTTCTATCTCTCAATCTCTCACACAGCTGTCAGCTGTCAGTATTACAGGACCTTAATTGCCTGTTCAGAAGTCATTATGAAAGTGTGATATTCTCCTGAAATGAGAAATGGAAGGACAAGACACAAAGGCTGGTGGACACACACACACACACACACACACACACACACACACACACACACACACACACACACACACACACACACACACACACACACACACACACACACACACACACACACACACACACACACACACACATACACACATACACACACATAGCCCTTCTGTGTTTAGTTCCTAATGAGGAGGGCTATGATGATTTTGGATGACACAGCAAAAAATATTCTGGCATCTGAAAAAGTGTGTGTGTGTGTGTGTGTGTGTGTGTGTGTGTGTGTGTGTGTGTGTGTGTGTGTGTGTGTGTGTGTGTGTGTGTGTGTGTGTGTGTGTGTGTGTGTGTGTGTGTGTGTGTGTGTGCTAGGGCTGCATGATTACAGTTTTTTTACAATCACTTTGACACTAATTTCAGAACCTTGGGGTAATTTTTCAAAACTCTAGACACAAAACTCAAAACGGTCATCACTTGTAACACAGTCTGTCCAATGTTGAAAACATTGCATTGTAGATTCATATCTTTAAAGAAACCTTGTACTTGCAGAATTATTGGAACAAATAACTAATTTATCATGAAATACGATAGAAACATGAATTTAGATTACCCACACACAAGATACCGATAGTTTCACTGTGTAGTTGTCCGTACAATCATTAAATATTGTAGTACAAAACATGTGATACATGTTTCATTATGGTACTACACGTAAATACATCACTGTAAAAGGACTAGTAGAGAGAATACTACAGACACAGTGGAGTCATTGAACAAAATCTGAAATTGATTGATGAAATACAATAAAATCACAACTGTCGTGGCAATTTCCTGTATTACCAAATTATGAGAGAGTAAACCACACACCAGTCAGAGTTATACTTAAACTACACCTTTAATAATCATTAAGCTTTTGCAATAGCATTTGACTTTCAACATTTCAGTATCTCTAATGAAAAGTTGAGAGTGCCTAACATAATGGCAACTGAGATCTTTTATAGCAAAGATCCACCCACTAGTCGACATGACAAACCACAGATATTAGGAACTGTTCACAAAGAAAGACTTTTACTTGAGAGAGGAGTATCCCATAGCTAGACAGCATTCGCTATAAATTATCGTTCAGTTTGGTCTCTAAGACGAGGTTCTAATCTCGTTCTTGGTACTTCATAGTACCAAAACATTCCCTCATCCAATGGCATATATCAATTGTCAATTCTAGATACTCCCATCTTAAATACACCCCCTCTTCTCCCCACTCCTGGACAAGCTCACTGAGGGGAGTGAGCCTCTAGGTCATATACTAGGTCAAGAGAAGGGCAACATCAGAGGGGACATACAATGGTTCCAGACACTGCCATACTCCTCCCCCCAATGAGAAAAGGAGGGAGTGACTGGCGTACAGACATTGTGGAGACAACTAACTGGTTCCCAATTAATCACGCCATCCCTTCACATGGTTTAGGAATAGTTACAGACACATTCCCATAAGAAGACAATGTTCCATTCTGTCCTCCTCCCCTTCTGATATTCTGTATAGCACCACATGGTTTAACAGATACATTCACATATGAAGACAAGCCTGACCTCTCCCCTCTCTGGGCCCCAAGTGACTGAGCCCTAGCTAAGAAGGGAGAGATCCAACTGCTAACAGTATAGTCCAAAAAGAGACATTCTAATGACAAGTATCTCACATAAGCATATTATGAAAGTAAATAAAACATCTTATTTATCTATGTTACCCAACTAATTCTGATTCAGCTACGACACAACATAGGTTTCTTTGAATCAAAGCAAAAATAATTATTTACAAAAAATAAAAAAACTACAGTTAAACGTCAACTGCAGTGTAACTCACGTGGCTTAAGGTAAAAACTTGTTGAGATGGCACCGACAGAGATGGTCGCCTCGCTACGCTTTCTTAGGAAACTATGCAGTATTTTGTTTTTTTATGTATTATTTCTTACATTGTTACCCCAGGAAATCTAAAGTCTTATTACATACAGCCGGGAAGAACTATTGGATATAAGAGCAACGTCAACTTACCAACATTGCGACCAGGAATACGACTTTCCTGAAGCAGATCCTCTCTTCGGACCACCATCCAGGACAATGGATCTAATCCCAGCAGCTGACCCAAAACAACAGCGACTCAGAAGGGGCAGACTGAGCGGTCTGCTGGTCAGGCTCCGTAGACGGGCACATCGCTAACCGCTCCCGAGTATACTACTCGCCAAGGTCCAGTCTCTTGACAACAAGGTAGATACAATTTCAGCGAGGGTTGCCTTCCAGAGAGACATCAGAGATTGAAACATTCTCTGTTTCATGGAACCATGGCTCTCTCAGAATATGTTGTCGGAATCGGTTCAGCCATCCGGCTTCTCCATGCATCGCGCCGACAGAGATAAACACCTCTCTGGGAAGAGGAAGGGAGGGGTGTATGCTTTATGATTAACAACTCTTGGTGTAATCATAACAACATACAGGAACTCAAGTCCTTCTGCTCACCTGACCTAGAATTCCTTGCAATCAAATGTTTGCCATTCTACCTACCAAGAGTATTCTTGTCAGTTATAGTCACAGCTGTGTACATCCCCCTCAAGCGAACAGCAAGACGGCCCTCAAGGAACTTCACTCGACTCTATGTAAACTGGAAACTATATATCCGGAGGCTGCATTTATTGTAGCTGGGGATTTTAACAAAGCAAATTTGATAACAGTGCTACCTAAATTTTATCAGCATATTTATTTTACGACACATAGGGCTAATACTCTCGAACACTGCTACTCTAACTTCCGCAATGCATACAAAGCCCTCCCTCGTTCTCCTTTCGGCAAATCCGACCACGACGCCATCTTGCTCGTCCCGGCTTATAGGCAGAAACTCAAACCGGTTGTACCAGTGACGTGAACAATTCAACGCTGGTCTGACCAATCAGAAGTCACACTCCAAGATTGTTTTGATCACTCATACTGGAAATGTTCTGATCAGCCTCAGAGGACAGAGGAGTGCGTTTATAAATAAGTGCATTGGAGACGTCATACCCACTGTGACCATTAAAACCTACCGTAACCAGAAACCATGTGTCACGACTCCCAACGAAGGTGGCTCCCCTGCCTGTTCGGGCGGTGCTCGGCGGTCGTCGTCGCCGGTCTACTAGCCGCCACCGATCCCTTTTTCCTTTTCGTTTCGTTTTGTCTTATTGGTTGCTCCTGTTCCCTGTTTCGTTTCTTGATTTATGTCTATTTAAGCCTGTTAGGTCCGCCTAGGTTTGTGCGGGATTGTTACTCTGTTGGTTGTGGATGTGTTTTCGTGTTTGTTTTCTACGGACTGTTTGGTCCTGTGTTTGGGCTGGTCTGTTTTATGCGCCCTGTATTTTGGCGTGACCGTTTTGTGCCGGAGAATAAATAACGATTTACCGAACCCTCTGCTCTCTGCGCCTGACTCCAACCCACCACTCCTAGTAAACTCTGACACCATGGCTGGAAGGCATCATTCGCGTAAAATTGAAAGAGTTATCCACCGCATTTAACCATGGAAAGAGGTCTGGAATATGGCTGAATATAAACAGTGTAGTTATTAGCTCTGCAAGGCAATCAAACAAGCGAAATGCCGGTACAGGGACAAGGTCGAGTCTCAATTCAATGGCTCAGACACGAGACGTATGTGGCAGGGTCTACAGGAAATCAGACTACAAAAACAAAAACAGCCACGTCACGGATACCGACGTCAGCTTCCAGACAAACTAAACACCTTCTTTGCCCGCTTTAAGAATAATACAGTGCCACCGTCGCAGATTGCTAACAAAGACTGCGTTCCCCCCTCTCCTTCTCCGTGGCCGATGTGAGTAAAACATTTAAACTTGTTAACCCTCGCAAGGCTGCTGGCCCAGACGGCATCCCTAGCCGCATCCTCAGAGCATGCGCAGACCAGCTGGCTGGTGTGCTCACAGACATATTTAATCTCTCCCTAACCCAGTCTGTTGTCCCCACATACTTCAATATGGCTACCATTGTTCCTGTATCCAAGAAAGCAAAGGAAACTGAACTAATCAAATGGCTACGCGGACTGTTTGCATTGTGTGCCCCCCCAACCCCTCTTTTTACGCTCACTTAACTATACATTCATGTACATACTTCCTCAATTGGGCCGACCAACCAGTTTTCCCGCACATTGGCTTACCGGG
This sequence comes from Salvelinus namaycush, assembly GCF_016432855.1. Classification (NCBI taxonomy): domain Eukaryota; kingdom Metazoa; phylum Chordata; class Actinopteri; order Salmoniformes; family Salmonidae; genus Salvelinus; species Salvelinus namaycush. Next base: position 35,541 of record NW_024061669.1, on the reverse strand, counting down.
CTATCTGCATTGTGTTCCGCCACCCGCCACCCACCACCCGCCAACCCCTCTTTTACGCTACTGCTACTCTCTGTTCATCATATATGCATAGTCACTAACCATATCTACGTGTACATACTACCTCAATCAGCCTGGCTAACCGGTGTCTGTATGTACCCTCGCTACTTTTATAGCCTCGCTACTGTATATAGCCTGTTTTTTACTGTTGTTTTATTTCTTTACTTACCTTGTTCGCCTAACACCTTTTTTTGCACTATTGGTTAGTAAGCATTTCACTGTAAGGTCTACACATGTTGAATTCGGCGCACGTGACAAATAAACTTGGATTTGATTTGAACTAAAATGACTACCGCCCCGTAGCACTCACTTCTGTCATCATGAAGTGCTTTGAGATGCTAGTCAAGGATCATATCACCGCCAGCTTACTGGCCACCCTAGACCCACTTCAGTTTGCATACCGCCCCAACAGGTCCACAGATGACGCAATCGCCATCACACTGCACACTGCCCTATCCCATCTGGACAAAAATAATACCTATGTAAGAATGCTGTTCATTGACTACACCTCAGCATTCAACACCACAGTACCCTCCAAGCTCATCATCAAGCTGGAGGCCCTGGGTCTCAACCCCTCCCTGTGCAACTGGGTCCTGGACTTTCTGACAGGCCACCCCAGGTGGTGAGGGTAGGAAACAACATCTCCACTTCGCTGACCCTCAAACCCAGCCCTCTCCTGTACTCCCTCAGCCCTCTCCTGTACTCCCTGTTCACCGACGACTGCGTGGCCATGCACGCCTCCAATCAGCAAGTTTACAGACGACACAACAGTAGTGGGCTTGATCACCAACAACGATGAGACAGCCTACAGGGAGGAGGTGAAGGCACTCAGTGTGTGGTGTCAGGAAAATAACCTCTCACTCAACTTCAACCAAACAGAGATGATTGTGGACTTCAGGAAACAGCAGAGGGAGCACCCCCCTATCCACATCGAAGGGAGAGCAGTAGAGAAGGTGGAAAGTTTTACGTTCCTGGGCGTACACATCACAGACAAACTGAAATGGTCCACCCACTCAAACAGTATGTTGAAGAAGGTGCAACAGCGCCTCTTCAACCTCAGGAGGTTGAAGAAATTTGGCCTGTCACCCATAACCCTGACAAACTTTTACAGATGCACAATTGAGAGCATTTTGTCTGGCTGTATCACAGCCTGGTACGGCAACTGCACCGCCCTCAACCGCAAGGCTCTCCAAGGGATGGTGCTGTCTGCACAACGCATCACCGGGGGCAAACTACCTGCCCTCCATGACACGTACAGCACCCGATGTCACAGGAAGGACAAAAAGATCATCAAGGACAACAACCACCCGAGCCACTGCCTGTTCACACGTCTATCATCCAGAAGGCGAGGTCAGTACAGGTGCATCAAACCTGGGACCGAGAGATTGAAAAACAGCTTCCATCTCAAGGCCATCAGATGGTTAAATAGCCATCACTCACTCAGTGAGGCTGCCGGCTACACTGAGACCCAGTCACTGGACACTTTATTAAATGGATCACTAGTCACTTTAAACAATGTCACTTTAAATAATGCGACTTTAATAATGTTACATATCTTACATTACTCATATCACATGGATATACTCTATGCCGCTCGGCCATCGCTCATCCATATACTTATATGTACATATTCTCATTCACCCCTTTAGATTTGTGTGTATTAGGTAGTTGGTGGGGAATTGTTAGAATACTTGTTAGATTTGTGTGTATTAGGTTATTGTTGGGGAATTATTAGATTACTTGTTAGATTTGTGTGTATTGGGTAGTTGTTGGGGAATTGTTAGATTACTTGTGTGTGAACAATACAATTTGATTTGATTTGAAAAGCAAAACAAAGGATTGATTACTGTACTTCTATATTTCCATCAACCCTGTCTTGTGGATTTGGCCACAGGTTCTCATCCACATCACAATGGATGCTTTCATTAGCCAAACATCTTGGGAAGAATCTTTGGGCATGGCGAATCCAGGCCTGACACTGGTCTGCCGTGATGTCATTGCATGCGACATCCATGGCCTGGAGAAGGGTGGCTTGTACGTGAGGGCGCCTATCATATACCTTCCACCTCCATGTGGAGAAAAAATCCTCAGTCGGGTTAAGGAAAGGAGAGTATGGGGGTAAGTACAGGGTGGTAAATTGTGGATGGGCCTGAAACCATGCTGGCACCATTTGAGCATGGTGGAACCTGACATTATCCCACACAATGCCATGGTCACGTCATTAGACCTGATTTAGCTCATCAAGGAAGGTTACAAGGAGAGCTGCATTGTATGATCCAATACGAGGTCTGCGTCCCACCACACCATCTTCCAATATAGCCGCACACATGGTGATGTTGGCCCCACATTGTCCAGGTACTTGTATGGTTGCTCGCTGGCCAATGAAATTCCAACCTCTCCTCCTTGTCTTGGCCAGGTTGAAGCCTGCCGCGTTCAAAAAGAGGAATTTGTGATGGTTTTCATCAGCATCCAGCTCCATCACCCTCTAAAAATACATTTTGGAAAGAGAATTACTGATTACAATTATGTAGAATTTTACAGCAAAGGCATCTTGAAACTGAACATACCTGAACATACCTGAACATACTCAGTCCTCAGTTGCTTCACTCTGTCTGCATTTCTTTCAAAAGGCACACGGTATAGCTGTTTTAGAGACACCTGGTGCCTTTTCAGCATGCGTGCAATAGTCGGCAAACTTATGGCTTCCACATTGTTGAACATTTCGTCATTGTCCAATATGTGTTGTAGAATGTCTGTAAGGCGAATATAATTTCTAGCCTGAACCAAATTGACCACAGCCCGCTCTTGTTGGTCAGTCAGAATTTTGCCTCTGCCTCCCCTATTTGGCCTAGTCTCAATTCTGCAGGGAAAATTACAGTAAGAACACATTTAGTCACATCACCTACTCTGTGGTACACATTGGCATGCAGTATACAGTCATTTGACAATTGAGAGTAGCCTAATGTTTAGTGCATGCTGAAGATTTACCGGTTCTCATTGCGGAAAGTTCTGATGATTGAGGCCACGGTTGATCTTCTGAGGTTTGGTTGAATCATTGTAGCTGCCTCAGTCATTGTCATGCCATGATTTATGACATGGTCTACGCTCGGATTTCATTGAACACTTTTTGCTGTTGCTGCCACTGTCTTGGTCCATGGCCTTGTCCTCTACCACGTTCCCCCACACCTTTCAAACGAGGCCCAAGACCACCTCTCAGAAGGGGTGCTTGTCCCCTGCCATTCCTTTGACCACCACGTCTTCCTTGTCTTCCTCCTCCCACTGCTTGACCTCTATTGTGACCTGGATCACCTGCTGACTCCATGTTATTATTATATTGTTGTAGGTGGAAACCACTCATTTCACTATATACTCGTACCACGATGTGAACTCAATCATCAGTAACGAGTTGGCAGTATTGGAAAAGCAATTACAAGGGCCTGCATACATACACTCACCAGCCACATTATTAGGTACACCTGCATGTTAACGCAAATAGCCTGCTCTTTCGAACAGCTGATCATGTGGCTGCCTGCAACTCAATATATAAAGTATATACTGTAGAGTAGAGAGCTTTATTTGTTGTTCGACCAAACATTAGAACGGGCAAGATGCGTAATCTAAGCAACTTTGACCGTGGTATGATTGTTGATGCCACACATGGTGATTCCAGCATCTCAGAAACAGCTGCCCTCCTGGGATTTTTACACACTACAGTCTCTAGAGTTTACAGAGAATGGTGTGATAAACAAAACACATTCAGTGAGCGGCAGTTCTGTGGGCAAAAACACCTTGTAAATAAGAGGGGTCAGGGGAGAAGGTCCAGACTCATTCAAGCTAACAGAAAGGCCACACATGGTGTGCAGAAGGGCATCTCTTTATGTACAACACCGTGAATAATTCAGGCTGTTGTGGAGGCAAAAGGGGGTCCTACCCAGTACTAGATAGGTGTACCTAATAAAGTGTACAGTAATGTCAAATCTGAAAACATGGTCTGGAAAAGTGGTACATGGAACCATAGAAACAGTGTCTGATAAAGAATGATGATGAAATATTACATCCATAGATAATGTAGTCCAATTGATTCAAGTTCCACAGTAATTGGGTCAATGGATCTCATTATCCTGAAACTTTCATGATATTTGTGGCGGCAGGTAGCCTAGTGGTTAGAGCATTGGACTAGGTAAAAAGTCGTTCTTCCCCTGAACAAGGCAGTTTAACCCACTGTTCCTAGGCCGTCATTGTAAATAAGAATTTGTTCTTAACTGATTTGCCTAGTTAAATAAAATTAACATGGAATGTGTTTTGTCAGTTTCCATAAAAGTATGCCTTAAGAGTAATGCAACAGTTACTATCATTTTGAGCAGTTGTATCAATTGATAGAGAGATCATTGTAATGAAATGAGTAGACAATCATCTCAGATGTAATGTGTGAGTTGCATTTTGAAATGGTAATACTTTGATGTTAAGTTGTGTCATTTTGAACAGGTGATTTTAGTTAAATGAACAAATGATCAGAGCTTTATGTGTACTGTATCCAAGCAATTGTAAAAAGTATTAGAGTTTTGAAGAATTTGCATTTTAATCATCGGTTGTGAGTTTTGTGTCTAGAGTTTTGAAAAATGACATCAAGGTTCTGAAATTTGTGCCAAAGTCATTGTAAAAAACTATAATTGAATTCAGATCTAAATTGTGATATTGACATGCAATATCCATATCGCAAGAGGCTGTGATTTTTTCCTTACTTTGACACTCCGTTAATACAACAAAAACTAGACCACAGTACCTACTCCATGAGATGCGCTAGACTCCTTCATTCACTCTCTACATGCACAGAGGATGCTGATCATCAATCACAAGCGGGCTCGCTAACTCTCTGCATGGCGTGAACATTCTGGCCAATCGCCAGCGTCCCTGCTTAGAGCGTGCAGTTAGATGCTGGTGAGGAGAGAAAGGGCTTTACCTAAGACAGTACAGTAGGAGGAACTCTGGGGCTTTACCTCAGTGTGTCGGAAACGTGAGGGCTGCTAGTGCCAATGAAAACGTCCATTTGGTGTCAAGGAAGGATTTTCAGTGGTGTGGCAGTTGTTCGGCTACAACCAAACCGATGTCAACCAAATGCAAGTGTTGTGCAAAAAGTGCCTCAGAGTTGTGGCGACAACAAGGGGCAATACGACAAATGTATTCAACCATTTGAAGAACAACCGACAGCAGAAAAGCCCCTCGGCCACAACCGGCCATCTACGTTAAACAGGCATTGATTGCCCATGCGTTTTCAAGTGTAACGCCCTACGAAAAAATATCCTGCAGACACAGAAATCACAGAGGCTATCACCTATCACAAAGCCAAAGACATGGTTCCTATTTACACTGTCAGCAAAGTCAGCTTCAACAAGATGAGCTAAGCTGGTTGGGAGATACAGATTCCATCTCGCACATATCTCTCCCAAGTCGCCATCCCAAAACTGTAAAACACAATTCGTTGAAACATGTCGTGTTGAGACAGCAAAGTTTTGCAATGTGTTGCAACAGAGGACAGACTATTTTTACGCGCTTCAGCATTCTGCGGTCTCGTTCTGTGAGCTTGTGTGGCCTACCACTTTGCGACTGAGCCGTTGTTGCTCCTAGACGTTAACACATCACAATAACAGCACTTAGAGTTAACCGGGGCAGCTCTAGCAGGGCAGACATTATACGAACTGTCTTGTTGGAAAGGTGGCATCCTATGACGGTGCCACGTTAAAAGTCACTGAGCTCTTCAGTAAGGCCGTTCTACTGCCAATGTTTGTATATGAAGATTGCATGTGTGCTCGATTTTGTGGCTGAAATTGCCGAATCCACTAATTTGAAGGGGTGTCCACATACTTTTGTATATATAGTGTATGTTTGTTCATATGTAGGTGTAATAATCCTATTTTATCATATGTACTGTATAACAATGTTGTAAAATATTAGTTTAATTTGGTTTTGTATTCAGTTAGCACAGTATGTATTAATTCATATGACCTCATGTTAGAAGTGATGTTCTGTACCCTGACAGCTGTTGTAACCAAGTCTGACGGAATTACCAAGTTTTCACCCAAGTGTTTGAAATTCGTAATTCATAATTGCAGTTGCAGTATCTGTCCCAGCCCTAGTGTGTGTGTGTGTGTCCGGTGTGTGCATGTGTGTGTCCGGTGTGTGCATGTGTGTGTTCGGTGTGTGAATGTGTGTGTCCTGTGTGTGCATGTGTGTGTCCGGTGTGCCCAGTGTGTGTATGTGTGTTGGATGTGACAGAGCCACTCCCCCCTCATGTTGATGGCCATGACCTTCTCTGTCACTAGTCCCCCCCCCCCTCTCTCTCTCTCTCTCTCTCTCTCTCTCTCTCTCTCTCTCTCTCTCTCTCTCTCTCTCTCTCTCTCTCTCTCTCTCTCTCTCTCTCTCTCTCTCTCTCTCTCTCTCTCTCTTTCACTTTCTCTCTCTCTCTCTCTCTCTCTCTCTCTCTCTCTCTCTCTCTCTCTCTCTCTCTCTCTCTCTCTCTCTCTCTCTCTCTCTCTCTCTCTGTCTTTCTCTCTCTCTATTTCTCTCTCTCGTTCTCTCTCTATTTCTCACTCTGTCTCTGTCTCTGTCTCTGTCTCTGTCTCTGTCTCTGTCTCTGTCTCTGTCTCTGTCTCTGTCTTAGTCTGTATCTGTCACTTTCCAAGAACACATGAATACTTTGTAGTTGTACACACACACACGTACACAGGGCCGGATTACCAAAAGGGCACGAAAGGCACGTGTACCGAGGTCCTCTACCTCCAGGGGTCCCCCAACCCAGGAAATTGTTTAGAATTGCAGGAAATTAGCTTTAAAACGGCAAAATGTTCTCTCACCCTCATGGCCAAAATGTGTAGAATAGCAGGACATTTGCTTTAAAAATGATACATTTCCGCTCAGTCTCATGGAAAATTGTGAACAAAATAATGAGGTGAGCAATGAAACAGAAGAAAAAAATCTCTGCTCCATTCCAAAAAGTGTAGAATTGCAGGAAATTAGCAACATTATTCTCTTAGCCTCATGACAAAAATGTGTAGAAAAGCATTATAAAACAGAATTTTTTTCTCTCTGTACCACGGCAAAATGTGTTGAAGTGGAGTAAGTTAGCTGATTTCACCCCCCCCAAAAGTCAGTATGTCTGGCCCTGCATAAACACACACTTAAACACAGGCATGTTTACTGTGTCTATCTACTCTATTTATTTTGGTGAGAGCATGTTATCTTGCTAGGAGAAAGGTTCTCTGAAGTCCTGCATCAGCAGCAGACCCATCGCTGGAAGAATCAGTCCACATCTATTATTTAACTAAGTTAAATGTGAAATATTAAGGTCCCAAAGGGCTGTAGATCAGCTTCACAACAACTGGGTTTGCAGTAGGCTGCTCACAGTTAAACACACAGCTAATACATGAAGACAACAAACAACTTGTTGTCTGCATCATGGGTACAGGGTTTACTGCAAATACGTTTAATTCACATATCTGTTTTTGCATGTGATTTTCATTTGTTTTAGTTAGTGTCACAGTATTGCTTCCATCCCTGCTAGCCATTTCACACCTGTTACGTTAGCAACAGCTACTCTTTTGGGGAGTCTACTTTACACACAGAAGACGATACAAAGTGTGTGTGAGTTTGTGTGATGTTCATGTGTGTGTGCATGTGTGTGTCGTAGTTTGAGGCTAGTTGGTATCTAAGGGCTGTGCTGTCTGTAGGTCTACAGTGTAATGTGTGTATGTCATGTGTGTGTGTGTAATGTGTTTGTGTAATGTGTGTGTGTAATGTGTAATGTGTGTGTGTATGCTTCCACACTACTGTCTCCATTTGCTTTGGCTCAGAGCTGTCTCTCCATATCACAGCTGGGCATGTTCTTATGGCAGAGATGCCTGACTGGAGAATCTCTTTTGACAGCCGTGTCATTCTCATGCCAACATACACACACACCTACCAAGCAAGTGTTTTCTCATGCACACAAACAAGCTCTCGCCCACACAGAGACACATTCACACAGTCACACAAACACTCTCTCTCAGTAAACAGACAGGCCTCTCTCCTCACCCCCACAGCTCTCTCCTCATCCTCGCAGCTCTTTCCTCACCCTTGCAGCTCTCTCCTCACTCTCATAGCTCTCTCCTCGCCCTCGCAGCTCTCTCCTCACCCCCGCAGCTCTCTCCTCACAGTTCTCCCCTCACCCTCACAGCTCTCACCTCACCCTCACAGCTCTCTCCTCACCCTCACAGCTCTCTCCTCACCCCCACAGCTCTTTCCTCACCCTCACAGCTCTCTCCTCACCCTCACAGCTCTCTCTTCACTCTCACAGCTCTCTGCTCACCCACACAGCTCTCTCCTCACCCTCACAGCTCTCTCCTCACCCTCAAAGCTCTCTGCTCACCCACACAGCTCTCTCATCACCCTCACAGCTCTCTCCTCACCCTCACAGCTCTCTGCTCACCCTCACAGCTCTCTCCTCCCTCTCACAGCTCTCACATAACTTTCACTTTGCCCTCAAAGCTCTTACCTCACCCTCACTGATCTCTCCTCACCCTGACAGTGTTCTGTATGAATATAAACAACATAGCTAACCCTACTTCACTTCCTGTGACTATAACTAGGAAGAGGAACATGGTTGTGTGTGATTTAACAGTGTGAAAGAACAAACAGAACACACTCAACAGGGAAACCTCCATCGCCTGGGGTCCTCCTCCATTTTGCTACATCAACATATTCTCCATACTCAGTTCCATATGTATGAATCTGAGATACGTTAGTGGGAGTTGCTTCATATTGGGGTAATGATTGGTCCCTACCAATCTAGTGGAAGATTAGAGGCTTGAATGAAAGAGAGAAGTAAACAGAAAGGATGATAGAGAGAAGCAGGTAGATAGGAGATGGGGAAGAAGCAGAGTGATGGTTAATAGAGATACGTAGAGGAATGGAGGTATAGCAATGGAACGATCCACTAAAAAGATAGAGGGAGGAATGAAAGAATTGGAAGAGGTAAGGATAGAGAAAAAATCAAATAGTACAAAAAGAGAAGAAGAGGGTGGGTGGGGGTAGATAGCTACTCCCCACACCTCCAAGCTACTCCCTTCTTTCCTCTCTCCCTTCCTCCGTGCCTCCCTACCACTCATAACCGTAGCGTGAAATGACCCCCTGCCTCCTAATAACGCTGTACAGAGCAATCAATAGCACCTCCGCAGTGGAACAAGTTAAAGTCTCAGTACACATGAACGAAGGCAGCTGGTATTGTCATGGCTGACCTTCTCAGGCGTGGGTCACCTATTGATTATACCAGCAGGGAGGATCCACACCCACACACTGATTTATACTGCTACATACAGGGTGAAGGGCTGTGTCTAAACGGTACCCTATTGCCCATATAGTAGTGAACTACGCAGAGCCTTATGTGGGATGTTGCTGCTCAGAGACTGGTGTTGTGCTCATTGTGCTGTATTTTACTCAGTGAGTTTAAAGATTCAATTTGTAACATTACAATTGTGAAGAGTGTCTGTGTTATCTCCACACTACGAGATTACCCACCTCTCTCCTTCTCTTTCTGTCTCATTCCTCATACTCTGCTCTCTCTCTCTCTCTCTCTCTCTCGCTCTCTCTCTATCCCTCTCTCTCTCTCTCACTCTCACTCCCTCTCACTCTGCTCTCTCTCTCCTCTCACTCTGCTCTCTCTCCCTCTCTCTCTCTCTCCCCCCCCCCTCTCTCTCTCTCTCCCGCTCTCTCACTCGCTCACTCTCTCTCTCTCTCCCTCTCCCTCTCCCGCTCTCTCTCTCTCTGCAGATGACTCGTCCCATCCAAGTGAAACCAGCTGACAGTGAGTGTCGTGGAGGTACTTATCTTTTATTTTCACTATCTCTCTTGTTCTCTGTTATAAGATGAGCTTCCATTTCCGTCTCTGTCCCTTTCATGTTCCATCTTTGTAGCTTATTCTTACTCCTTCTCTTTCTCATTCTAGCCTGGCATTGGTATTCCTATGAATGTGTGTGTGTGTGTGTGTGTGTGTGTGTGTGTGTGTGTGTGTGTGTGTGTGTGTGTGTGTGTGTGTGTGTGTGCGCGCGTGCGTGCGTGCGTGCGTGCGTGCGTGCGTGCGTATTGTCAGGAGGCAGGGTGTAAATGTTTTCTAACCCAGTCCACCACATCAGCTGATAATAGTGTCTCTGTCTCGGCTGTTCTTGGCCCCTGCCCAACAGTCGATTTTCTGCCCCAGTTTCCCTTACAGCAGGCCTCTCTTCTGTTCAGTGTGTGCATGTGTGTGTATATAGAAAAAAAAAGAAATATAGCCAAACATACAGTACACTTTGTCCTATACCTCTCTCTGTAATCTCGCCGTGAATTGTACATATTCGTTATAAAGAAACCACCACAGGGATGTTGTTGACATATAGAATGGTCCTGCTGCAGTCATTAGTGGTCTCTGTGGATGGCCTGGCACTTTATTACAGCCATAAAACAAACCCTCATTTTCTACTCCTATTGATTCCTGTCTCTGTTCTGTGTTCACCCCCACCACACAATGATATGTAGTCCAGGCCCTGTATCTATTCACAAAGTGTCTCAGCATGGGAGTGCTGATCGAGACACTCTGTGAATACGGGCCCTGGAGTGAATGGAACACATTTTCTATGCTAACCTGATTCAGATCTGCATCTGTATATTCATACGTATGGCATAACAAAGACAGTTAGAGCAGTAGATTGTTAGAAGATGATAGAAACACCAGCCGAACACAGAACTCAGCTCCACAGCCTATCACAGCCCAGAGACAGGTTGTCAGGGGCAACAGTTGCTTCCCCCATGATTTTGTATTATACTTACTTAACCCCTATTTTACCAGTTAAGTTGACTGAGAAAACATTCCCATTTACAGCAACAACCTGGGGAATAGTTACTTGGACGCTGGGGATGATTAGGTGGCCATAATGGTATGGGGGCCAGATTTTCACAATTCCATAGCATATAAATCCTATCTGGAAATAAACACACACACACACATGCACGCATGCATGCATGCACGCAACACCCACACACAAATATATATACTTATTGTCACGTTCGTCGTAGTGAGGAGACCAAGGCGAGCGTGATGTGAATACATTCTTCTTTAATAAAAAGAAGAACACTTAAACAAACTAACAAAAACAACAAAACGAACGTGAAGCTATAATAACAGAGTGCTGACATGCAACTACACATAGACAACTACCCACACAGACAGGTGGGAAAAGGCAACCTAAGTATGGTTCTCAATCAGAGACAATGATAGACAGCTGCCTCTGATTGAGAACCACACCCGGCCAAACACACAGAAATACAAATCATAGAAAAAAGAACATAGAATGCCCACCCAAATCAAGCATAAAAAGCTCTCTACGGTCAGGGCGTGACACTTATAAACAATGTGGCTTAGGATCGAGAAGCTTCAGGAAAGGGTTTATGCAGAGAGCAGTCAATCAATCAGCTAGCTAATTAACTCTGCCTCCAACAAGCCCTTTAAACTGTCATTTCAGACCTGGGTTCTCCAACCCTGTTCCTGGAGAGCTACCCTCCTGTAGGTTCTCTCTCCAACCCTGTTCCTGGAGAGCTACCCTCCTGTAGGTTCTCTCTCCAACCCTGTTCCTAGAGAGCTACCCTCCTGTAGGTTCTCTCTCCAACCCTGTTCCTGGAGAACTACCCTCCTGTAGGTTCTCTCTCCAACCCTGTTCCTGGAAAGCTACCCTCCTGTAGGTTCTCTCTCCAACCCTGTTCCTGGAGAGCTACCCTCCTGTAGGTTCTCTCTCCAACCCTGTTCCTGGAGAGCTACCCTCCTGTAGGTTCTCTTTCCAACCCTGTTCCTGGAGTGCGACCCTCCTGTAGGTTCTCTCTCCAACTAAATAAACATAAATATGGGTTGTATTTACAATGGTGTTTGTTCTTCACTGGGTGCCCTTTTCTTGTGGCAACAGGTCACACATCTTGCTGCTGTGATGGCACACTGTGGTATTTCACCCAATAGATATGAGATTTTATCAAAATGGGGTTTGTTTTTGAATTCTTTGTGGATCTGTGTAATCTAAAGGAAATATGTGTCTCTAATATGGTCATACATTGGGCAGGAGGTTAGGAAGTGCAGCTCAGTTTCCACCTCATTTTGTGGGCAGTGTGCCTGTCTTCTTTTGAGAGCCAGGTCTATCTATGGTGGTCTTTCTCAATAGCAAGGCTATGCTCCCTGAGTCTGTACATAGTCAAAGCTTTCCTTAAGTTTGGGTCAGTCTCAGTGGTCAAGTATTCTGCCACAGTGTACTCTCTGTTTAGGGCCAAATAGCATTCTAGTTTGCCCAGTTATTTTGTAAATTATCTTTTTGTTTTCTCATGATTTGGTTGGGTCTAATTGTGTTGCTGTCCTGGGGCTCTGTGAAGTCTGTTTGTGTTTGTGAACAGAGACCCAGGGCCAGCTTGCTTACGGGACTCTTCTCCAGGTTCATTTCTATGTAGGTGATGGCTTCGTTATGGAAGGTTTGGGAATTGCTTCCTTTTAGGTGGTTGTAGAATTTAACGGCTCTTTTCTGGATTTTTATAATTAGTGGGTATCCGCCTAATTCTGCTCTGAATGCATTATTTGGGGTGTTACGTTGTACACAGAGGATGTTTTTGCAGAATTCTCTCACTCCATCCAACAGTTATCCAGTATGACAACATCACTTCTCTCCCAAACAGGAGAGGCTATTCTGGCTCAGAGGGTCCTTGTGAATCCCACCATACATGAGTACACACAAAAGGACATTCGCAAGCTCACACACAAACACACATACACACACTCTGTACTGGGCCAAATCGAGTAGATGACATAATTATAGCCTGAACATCAGAATGCATGTGCACACATGGACACACACACACATGGACACACACACACATGGACACACACACACATGGACACACACACATATGGACACACACACACACATGGCTATAGGAATATATGTGTGTGTGTGTGTATTCATGCATGTGTTTGTGTGTGTGCAGTTGAAGTCTGAAGTTTACATACACCTTAGCCGAATACATTTTAACTCAGTTTTTCACAATTCCTGCCATTTAATCCAAGTAAAAATTCCCTGTTTTAGGTCAGTTAGGATCACCACTTTATTTTAAGAATGTGAAATGTCAGAATAATAGTAGAGAGAATGATTTATTTCAGCTTTTATTTCTTTCACCACATTCCCAGTGGGTCAGAAGTTAAGATACACTCAATTAGTATTTGGTAGCATTGCCTTTACATTGTTTAACTTGGGTCAAACGTTTTGGGTAGCCTTCCACAAGCTTCCCACAATAAGTTGGGTGAATTCTGGCCCATTCCTCCTGACAGAGCTGGTGTAAACGAGTCAGGTTTGTAGGCCTCCTTGCTCGCAAATGCTTTTTCAGTTCTGCCCACAAATTTTCTATAGGATTGAGGTCAGGGTTTTAAAAATGAATCTCTCCAGAAATAAGTATCTCACTGTTGCTGCCTGTTATAGACCCCCCTCAGCTCCCAGCTGTGCCCTGGACACCATATGTGAATTGATTGCCCCCCATCTATCTTCAGAGTTCGTTCTGTTAGGTGACCTAAACTGGGATATGGTTAATACCCCGGCAGTCCTACAATCTAAGCTAGATGCCATCAATCTCACGCAAATTATCAGGGAACCCACCAGGTAAAACCCTAAATTCGTAAACATGGGCACCCTCATAGATATTATCCTGACCAACTTGCCCTCCAAATACCCCTCTGCTGTTTTCAATCAGTATCTCAGCAATCACTGCCTCATTGCCTGCATCTACTATGGGTCCGCAGTCAAACGAGCACCCCTCATCACTGTCAAATGCTCCCCTAAAACACTTCTGCCAGCAGGCCTATCTAATTGACCTGGCCTTGGTATCCTGGAAGGATATTGACCTCATCCCGTCAGTAGAGGATGCCTGGTCGTTCTTTAAAAGTAATTTCCTCACCATCTTAAATATGCATGCCCCTTTCAAAAAATGTAGAACTAAGAACAGATATAGCCCTTGGTTCATTCCAGACCTGACTGCCCTCGACCAGCACAAAAACTTCCTGTGGAGGACTGCACTAGCATCGAATAGTTCCCACGATATGCAACTTTTCAGGGAAGTGAGGAACCAATACACACAGTCAGTTAGGAAAGCAAAGACTAGCTTTTTCAAATGAAATTTGCATCCTGTAGCTCCATCTCCAAAAAGTTTTGGGACACTGTAAAGTCAATGAAGAATAAGAGCACCTCCTCCCAGCTGCCCACTGCACTAAGGCTAGGAAAGTCACCACCGATAAATCCATGATAATCGAGAATTTCAATAAGCATTTTTCTACAGCAGGCCATGCTTTCCTCCTGGCTACCCCAACCCCGGCCAACAGCTCCGCACCCCCCACAGCTACTTGCCCAAGCCGCCCCAGCTTCTCCTTCACCCAAATCCAGATAGTAGATGTTCTGAAAGAGCTGCAAAACCTGGACCCGTACAAATCAGCTAGGCAATCTGGACCCTCTCTTTCTAAAATTATCCGCCGCCATTGTTGCAACCCCTATTACCAGTCTCTTCAACATCTCCTTCTTATTGTCCGAGATCCCTAAAGATTGGAAAGCTGCCGCGGTCATCCCCCTCTTCAAAGGGGGTGACACTCTAGACCCAAACTGTTACAGACCTATATCCATCGTGCCCTGCCTTTCTAAAGTCTTCGAAAGCCAAGTTAATAAACAGATCACTGACCAAACGATATCATAACCGCCATCGTTAAAAGACAGTACTGTGCAGCCGTCTTCATCGACCTGGCCAAGGCTTTCGACTCTGTCAATCGCCGTATTCTTATCAGCAGACTCAACAGCCTTGGTTTCTCAAATGACTGCCTCACCTGGTTCACCAACTATTTCTCAGATAGAGTTCAGTATGTCAAATCAGAAGGCCTGTTGTCCAAACCTCTGGCAGTATCTATGTAGGTACAATAGGGTTCAATTCTCGGGCCGACTCTTTTCTCTGTATATATCAACGATGTCGCTCTTGCTGCAGGTGATTCCCTGATCCACCTCTACGGAGACGACACCATTCTGTATACATCTGGCCATTCTTTGGACACTGTGTTAACTAACCTCCAAACGGGCTTCAATGCCATACAACACTCCTTCCTTGGCCTCAAACTGCTCCTAAACGCTAGTACAACTAAATGCAGGCTTTTCAACCGATTGCAGCCCGCACCCGCCCGCCCGACTAGCATCACTACTCTGGACGGTTCCGACTGAATATGTGGACAACTACAAATACCTAGGTGTCTGGCTAGACTGTAAACTCTCCTTCCAGACTCATATTAAACATCTCCAATCCAAAATTAAATCTAGAATCGGCTTCCTATTTCGCAACAAAGCCTCCTTCACTCACGCCGCCAAACATACCCTTGTAAAACTGACTATCCTACCGATCCTCGACTTTGGCGATGTCATTTACAAAATAGCCTCCAACACTCTACTCAGCAAACTAGATGCAGTCTATCACAGTGCCATCCGTTTTGTTTACCAAAGCCCCTTATACCACCCACCACTGCGACCTGTATGCTCTAGTCGGCTGGCCCAATGGGTCTGCATATTCGTTGCCAGACCCATTGGCTCCAGGTCATCTATTAGTCTTTGCTAGGTAAAGCTCCGCCTTATCTCAGCTCACTGGTCACGATAACAACACCTACCCGTAGCACGCACTCCAGCAGGTATATCTCAGTGGTCATCCCCAAAGCCAACACCTGCTTTGGCCGCCTTTCCTTCCAGTGCTCTGCTGCCAATGACTAGAACGAATTGCAAAAATCGCTGAAGTTGGAGACTTATATCTCCCTCACTAACTTTAAACATCAGCTATCTGAGCAGCTAACCGATTTGCGACCAAGCTTTAACTTCCTGACTGATGTCTTGAGATGTTGCTTCAATATAGCCACACAATTTTCCTCCCTCATGATGCCATCTACATTGTGAAGTCCACCAGTCCCTCCTGCAGAAAAGCACCCCCACAACATGATGCTGCCACCCCGTGCTTCATGGTTGGGATGGTGTTCTTCGTCTTGCAAGCATCCCCCTTTTTCCTCCAAACATAACAATGGTCATTATGGCCAAACAGTTGTATTTTTGTTTCATCAGACCAGAGGACATTTATCCAAAAAGTGCGATCTTTGTCCCCATGTGCAGTTGCAAACCATAGTCTGGCTTTTTTATGGTGGTTTTCGAGCAGTGGGTTCTTCCTTGCTGAGCGGCCTTTCAGGTTATGTCGATATAGGACTCGTTTGACTGTGGATATAGATACTTTTGTACCAGTTTCCTCCAGCATCTTCACAAGGTCTTTTGCTCTTTTTCTTTGATGAATTTGCACTTTTCGCACCACAGTACGTTCATCTCTAGGAGACAGAACGCGTCTCCTTCTTGAGCAGTATGATTGCTGCATAGTCCCATGGTGTTTATACTTGCGATCTATTGTTTGTACAGATGAATGTGGTACCTTCAGGCGTTTGGAAATTGCTCCCAGGATGAACCAGACTTGTGGAGGTCTACCATTTTTATTTTTACTTAGCTGATTTCTTTTGATTTTCCCATGATGTCAAACAAAGAGGCGCTGAGTTTGAAGGTAGGCCTTGAAATACATCCACAGGTAAACCTCCAATTTACTCAAATGATGAAAAAAAGCCATGACTTCATTTTCTGGAATTTTCCGAGCTGTTTAAAGGCACAGTCAACTTAGTGTTTGTAAACTTCTGACGCACTGGAACTGTGATACAGTGAATTATAAGTGAAATAATCTGTCTGTAAACAATTGTTGGAAAAATGACTTGTGTCATGCACAAAGTAGATGTCCTAACCGACTTGCCAAAACTATAGTTTTTTAACAATAAATTTGTGGAGTGGTTGAAAAACAAGTTTTAATGACTCCAACCTACGTGTGTGTAAACTTCCGACTTCAACTGTATGTGGCTGCGTGTGTGTGTATTCATGCATGTGTGTGTATTCATGCGTGTATGGATGTGCCCGTGTGTGTGTGTGTGTGTCCCTGTGTGTCCCTGTGTGTCCCTGTTTGTCCCTGTGTGTGTATATCTGGTCTGTCTCCTCTCTCTTTACATTGAGTCCACAGTAGCAGGGCTTAGGGGGAGAGAGGAGCAGAGCAGATGAATATAGGTCAGTCCACTGAGTTGCTCTCCTCTGAGCTCTGAGACTGTGATTATCTATACCTGAACACTGGAGAGACCTTGGGGAGGCAGCAGGATACATTCACTCTCTAGATCAGGGGTCTCCAACAGGTTGGTCCCGAGCTACCAGTAGCTCGCAGACCACATATGCCGTAACTCTCCAAACAGTTCCGAAGTAGGCCTACATGCCATTTTTCATGTGTTCCATCTAAAACTGTCATAAACAAATCTCGCAAGTAACTGACATCACAAGCTCCCACCTACTATCTAATCAGAACAACATTGACCTAATCCCACAGTTGGTTAGCCGCTATTGGCTTAAAAAGCTAAACCTAAACACAATATCTGCCAATTAATTTCCAGCAATATTGCTCCTGTCTGTCTGGGTGGTGCGCTCATTCCGTGTGAAGTCAGTTCTGTGAAGAACATGTAAAATATCTAATTTTCATTGAGTGCACACTGTGCACCCCCCTACACGTTTATATTACATAAATGGTGGTCGGGTCCAATGGACCAAAGGGTAATAAAAGTGTAGAAAAGTGTGTGTGTAGGTGAAAACAAGTAAAAATGAAACAAAAAGGTTTGCTGTGTGCCTTCATTCTGTCTTCTTCCTCCCTGGGACTGCTGTTTCAACATAGCACCAAGAAAATTGTCTGTCTCCCTGCCTGTTTTAATATTTTTGGGATTTAACCTTTATTTAACTGTCTGTCTGCCTGTCCCCCGCTTTTCTCACACTCTTTACCTTATGTAGTGTGTGAAACTACACAATGTCCTGCAGAAACCTGCACAATGTTATTACAATACATTATCTTGATACATTGTAAAAATTCTGTATTTTCCCACACCCCAGCCAGGTGCAAATTGAGGGAGGGACACAACAAATAATTAGCTTTGCATGTGTGGCTCCTTACCACAATCAATCAGTATGGCAAAAATGATCTCTCCTCAGAAAGCTAGTGTGGAAGAGGCGTCTTCCACTTTGATGAAGAATTCTCTGAATATGAGGATCATGTCTCTGTCAATTTGGAGTCTGACAGTGAGTTGGAAAAAGAGGATGAGATTGACCCTCAGACAGCCCCCGGACCAGCACATCAGCAGCCAGCCACAGGACCAGCCAGTCAGCAACCAGCTCATCAGCAGCCTGAAGGAGAAGAAATATGGATGTCAAATAATTGTGAAATTAAATGGTCTTCTTCCCCAAGGAATGAGTCACCCCGCATGGCTGCCAATTTGATAAGGATGCAACCAGGACCGACGCAGATGGTGGTTACTCATGTGCAGGACATAAAGTCTTCTTTTGAACTGTTCATCCCAGACACTGTCCAGAAAATCATTTTGGACTGCACTAATTTGGAGGGAAGGTGTGTTTTTGGAGAGAGATAGAAGTAGATGGACCACACTAATTTACTTGCATACGTTGGGGTTCTTATCCTTGCTGGTGTTTTCAGATCCAATGGGTAATCCACAGAATCCCTGCGGGATGCAGAAACTGGCAGAGAACTTTTCCGTGCAACAATATCTCTGGAAAACTTCCATATTATTTCCAGGATTATCCTCTTTGATAACCGAGACACCAGACCAGATCGGCGGCAGAGAGACAAGCTAGCTGCAATCAGGTCAGTGTGGGACAAGTGGGTGGATCGCCTTCCACTGTTTTACAACCCTGGGCCCAACGTTACAGTTGATGAGCAGCTTATGCCATTAAGAGGCCGCTTCCCCTTCAGGCAGTATATACCATCTAAACCCGCAAAATATGGAATCAATATCTAGGCTGCCTGTGATGTTGCTTCATCATATGCGTGGAACTTGCAAGTGTATACGGGGAAGCCAGATGGAGGAGCCCCTGAGAAGAACCAAGGGATGCGGGTTGTCCTGGATGTGACACAGGGACTCCGTGGCCTCAACATCAACAGCGATAACTATTTTACTTTGCACAAGCTGAGTCAGGAGCTCCACAAGAGGAAGCTGACGATGATAGTATCACATTTCAGGTAAGACCCAGATGCAGACAACGTTGAAGTAACAACAGTTTATTAATCCAACAGGGGCAGGCAAAAGACAGGTCAAGGGCAGACAGGGGTCAGTAATCCAGATAGGTGGGGCAAAGGTACAGGACGGCAGGCAGGCTCAGGGTCAGGGCAGGCAGAATGGTCAACACCGAGAAAACAAGAAAACAGGAACAATCAAGAAACAGGAGCAGAGGGGAAAACGCTGGTAGGCTTGATGAAATAAAACGAACTGGCAACAGACAAACAGAAAACACAGGTATAAATACACAGGGGGTAATAGGGAAGATGGGCGACACCTGGAGGGGGGTGGAGACAATCACAAAGACAGGTGAAACAGATCAGGGTGTGACAGGTAGGAACAGTACGAAAAAACAAGCCAGAGCTCCCACTTCAGCTGTTGAATACAGGGATCAGCCCTATCAATTCCTCTAAGTTTGTGTTTACAGCTGACACGTCCCTAGTGTCCTATGTGCCAAAGAAAGGCAAAAATGTGGTACTCATGAGTACGATGCATAGTGATGCGAGAATCTGTGTCCAGGAACATCAAAACCCAGAAATAATAATGGATTATAATGCCACAAAAGGAGGAATGGACAATTTAGACTGACTGGTGACTGACTACAGCTGAAAAAGAAGAACTCTACTCTGGCCACTTGTGATGTTCTTCAACATCTTGGACATCTTGGCGTACAACGCGTTTGTCATCTGGATGACGTTGAACCCAGATTGGAACAGAGGAAAGCTCCGGAGGAGATGGCTCTTTCTCGACGAACTGGGCAAGGCATTGGTAAGACCTCAATATGGGGATGGGGTAGGTAGATTGGGTGGGCTATGTACAGCTGCAGCGATCGGTTAGCTGCTCAGATAGCTGATGTTTAATGTTAGTGAGGGAGATATAAGTCTCCAGCTTCAGCGATTTTTGCAATTCGTTCTAGTCATTGGCAGCAGAGAACTGGAAGGAAAGGCGACCAAAGGAGGTGTTGGCTTTGGGGATGACCAGCGAGATATACCTGCTGGAGTGCGTGCTACGGGTGGGTGTTGTTATCGTGACCAGTGAGCTGAGATAAGGCGGAGCTTTACCTAGCATAGACTTATAGATGACCTGGAGCCAGTGGGTCTGGCGACAAATATGTAGCGAGGGCCAGCCGACTAGAGCATACAGGTTGCAGTGGTGGGTGGTATAAGGGGCTTTGGTAAACAAAACGGATGGCACTGTGATAGACTGCATCCAGTTTGCTGAGTAGAGTATAGGAAGCTATTTTGTAAATGACATCGCCGAAGTCGAGGATCGGTAGGATAGTCAGTTTTACAAGGGTATGTTTGGCGGCGTGAGTGAAGGAGGCTTTGTTGCGAAATAGGAAGCCGATTCTAGATTTAATTTTGGATTGGAGATGTTTAATATGAGTCTGGAAGGAGAGTTTACAGTCTAGCCAGACACCTAGGTATTTGTAGTTGTCCACATATTCAGTCAGAACCGTCCAGGGTAGTGATGCTAGTCGGGCGGGCGGGTGCGGGCAGCGAACGATTGAAAAGCATGCATTTGGATTTACTAGCGTTTAAGAGCAGTTGGAGGCCACGGAAGGAGTGTTGTATGGCATTGAAGCTCGTTTGGAGGTTAGTTAACACAGTGTCCAAAGAAGGGCCAGATGTATACAGAATGGTGAGTGAGTGATTAGTGTATTTCCTGAACTAAGTGTTTTCATCATTCTAGATTGCAGCCGGTAGCAACAAGAAGAAGCGGTGCTATGTGTGTGGAGCCAAGAAGGACAGGAAGACACAGTACACATGCATCAAGTGAAAGAAATACTTTTGCAACACACACACAATAAATCTCTGTCCCTCATGTGGTGTATAGACCGGCCTTAATTTGTGTTCAATGAGGCTAATTTATCATTTCCATAAAATACTGTATGTAAAATGTATCCTTCCAATTTGTTCATTTCAAAGCAATAAACATCAATAGTGATAAAACCTTGTTTCATTTATATTTGTTCAAGATTAACACCCATGTGTTGATTGTAATTGATTTTTGTTTACATTTTATTTTCAAAAACGAATAGGGTTTT
This sequence comes from Salvelinus namaycush, assembly GCF_016432855.1. Taxonomy (NCBI): domain Eukaryota; kingdom Metazoa; phylum Chordata; class Actinopteri; order Salmoniformes; family Salmonidae; genus Salvelinus; species Salvelinus namaycush. The sequence goes on along the minus strand of NW_024061669.1, from coordinate 14,212 downwards.
AATTGAAAAATGTGATCTAGCAGAGGTAAATGGCAAATATTAACCATGTATGCTGTCTATATTGCTTGCAATTGTCAACATCTAAGTATTAGGTATGAAGTATTTTTACGTAAATTGTTATGGCTCTATTGTTTTAAAAACCCAATAATGTTGTGGGTCCATCAGACCCGTGAACATTGGGTGAATAACAAAAATAACACCACACCAGGGTTAAACATTAACATCCAATTTTGTTGTTTTTATATGAACAGTTGTCGTTTTGAGAGTGAAACATTAAAAAAAATCTGAAACAAGGAAAAATAAAACTGAGAAAATATAATTTGGGAAATAATATAACAGAATTTAGGAAAAAGTCACAGATCTTACCCCCTTAGAGTTATTTATTAACCATTATTTAGCAGGTATATTGATTGAACATGTAGTGCATTACTTTCTCTTGTACACTAAAGACCCGGGGAAGATGGGAGAGGTCTCGACGCTTCCACTGTAGTGCAGCAACCATTCAGCCATCTTGGGTCTTTATCTACAATCCACAATAGATGCGTTAAAGAGGTCAATGGAACACAGGTGGATAGAAGAAGGATGCCGGATTGACGCACATTCAACGAATCCGATCTAACAAAGTGGATATTTGTCTGATTGATGTATTGTTGATCTAAAAGGCCCACAATGTGGTTGCTAAAGTCCGATTTATTTAAATGTGGCAGTTTTCTCTGCATAACATTTAGAAGTTGACCCTTTTCAGTTTTAGAAGAAATGACTGCTAAATGCTAACTACTGTTCGTATAAGCTGGTAGCATAGCTAGCATACAGAAATAGGTGGTGGTAGTCAAAGTGGTTGTTTAACTGTAATGCAGTTGTTTGTTGACGATGACATGAATATGTATTGGGGTTGACATGCAGACAAGCATTATACTCCTCAACATAGTCCCCTCTACAACAACAAAATACTTAATTAAATACATATAATTTTGTCCTCCAAACATTTAATTGAAATATTGTAGAATTCCGTTCATTCCTATTGTGGACTGCTCCAACTGGGGAGTGTCAATATGGTCGACCGGTGGCTCCAAAGCCTCTCAATGGCCAATACAATACAGTGCCATCAAAAAGTATTCATACCCCTTGACTCATTCCACATTTTGTTGTGTTACAGCCTGAATTAAAATTTGATTAAATAAAAAAAAAAATCTCTCTCACCCATCTACACAAACTGAAAACATGATTACATTTTTTGAGGCAAATTTATTGAAAATTAAATACGGAAATATCTCAGTATTCACACCTCTGAGTGAATGCACGTTAGAATCACCTTTGGCAGTGATTACAGCTGTGAGTCTTTCTGGGTAAGTCTCTAAGAGCTTTGCACACCTGGATTGTAAAATATTTGCACATTATTTTTTAAATTCCTCAAGTTCTGTCAAGTTGGTTGTTGATCATTGCTAGACATCCATCTGGTTGCATCACTGCCTGGTATGGCAACTGCTCGGCCTCCGACCGCAAGGCACTACAGAGGGTAGTGCGAACGGCCCAGTACATTACTGGGGCCAAGCTTCCTGCCATCCAGGACCTCTATACCAGGCGGTGTCAGAGGAAGGCCCTAAAAATTGTCAAAGACTCCAACCACCCTAGTCATAGACTGTTCTCTCTGCTTCCGCATGGCAAGCGGTACCGGAGCGCCAAGTCTAGGTCCAAGAGGCTTCTAAACAGCTTCTACCCCCAAGCCACAAGACTCCTGAACATCTAATCAAATGGCTCCCCAGACTATTTGCATTGCCCCCCCCCCTCTCTCCCCCTATTTTACACCACTGCTACCCTCTGATGTTATCATCTATGCATAGTCACTTTAATAACTCTACCTACATGTACATATTACCTCAACTAACCGGTGCCCCCGCACATTGACTCTGTACCGGTACCCCCCTGTATATAGTCTCGCTATTGTGATTTTACTGCTGCTCTTTAATTACTTGTTACTTTTATTTCTTATTCTCATCCGTATATTTTTAAACTGCATTGTTGGTTAGGGGCCCATAAGTAAGCATTTCATTGTAAGGTCTACACCTGTTCTATTCAGCATTTCATTGTAAGGTCTACACCTGTTCTATTCGGCGCATGTGACTAATACAATTTGATTCGATTTTTTAAGTCTTGCCATAGATTTTCAAGCCGATTTAAGTCAAAACTGTAACTAGGCCACTCAGGAACATTCAATGTCATCTTGGTAAGCAACTCCAGTGAATATGGGGTCTTGTGTTTTAGGTTATTGTCTTGCTGAAAGGTGCATTCATCTCCCAGTGTCTGGTGGATTTTGCCTGCGCTTAGCTACATTCTGTTTCTCTTCTATCCTGAAAACCCCCCAGTCCTTAACGATTACAAGCATACCCGTAACATGATGCAGCCACCACCATGCTTGAAAATGGTAGTGGTAGTGATGTGGTAGTGATGTGTTGGATTTGCCCCAAACATAACATGTATTAATCAGCACATAAAGTGTATTTCTTTGCCACATTTTTGGTAGTTTTACTTTAGTGCCTTATTGCAAACAGGATGCATGTTTTGGAATATTGTTTTTCTGTACAGGCTTCCTTCTTTTCACTCTGTCAGTTAGGTTCGTATTGGGGAGGAACTACAATGTTGTTGATCCATCCTCAGTTTTCTCTTATCACAAGCATTAAACTCTGTAATTGTTTTAAAGTCACCATTGGCCTCATGGTGAAATCCCTGAGAAATGTCCTTCCTCTCTGAGTTAAGTAGGATGCCTGTATCTTTGTAGTGACTGGGTGTAATTAATAACTCTACCAATAGGTGCCCTTCTTTGCGAGGCATTGGAAAACCTTCCTGCTCTTTGTGGTTGAATCTGTGTTTGACATTCACAGCTCGACTGAGGGACCTTACAGATATTTGAAAGTGTGGAGTACAGAGATGAGGTAGTATTAAAACAAACATCATTTTACTTTGACATTATGGGGTATTGTGTGTAGGCCAGTGACACTAAATCTCAATTTAATATTTTTTTTATTCAGGCTGTAATACAACAAAATGTGGAAAAAGTCAAGGGGTGTGAATACTTTCTGAATGCAAAGTTGCCCATATACTCATTGATATCAATGTGTGGAACAGGCGGATGGTTGCACCTCAATTGGGGAGGATGGCTCGTAGTAATGGCTGGAACGGAATATATGCAATGGTGTCAAACACATGTGTTGGATGCCATTCCATTTGCTTCATTCCAGCCATTATTATGAGCCATCCTCCCCTCAGCAGACACTTGTGATGTGTTGGCTTATTGTGTCACACATTAACATTGTTCTGTGTTCTATAACCTACCCTTTTCCTGAGTTTCTGGGCACTCAGTGATTGTTTGAATGTGGGTGAGCGTTTGTGTGTGTGTGTGTGTGTGTGTGTGAGAAAGCACAAAGCCACACATTGCAGTCTCACCATGTACTTTCGTATCCTCTATCTCTCCCCTCAGGCTGGACATTCATATTCATATGAACAGATATATTCCTAACCCTGCACCTTTCTAATCTAATTTAAAGGGAGTGTGTACACCCGTGTGGAGCCTTTGATCTAAGGCAGGGGCACCCTCCCCCGTTGTTAGGGTGGCTTAATTTTGAGATGATGTTGGGAGGTAAATCACCTCCATCCATCCATATGAAATATGGTGAGATGAGATGTGTATCTGCATTGAGTATAGTTGTACTTGATTCATTCGCTGGGGGTGGTTTACGAACATTAGAGATATGTAAAGTGCTACAATGCATTAAAATATGAGTACACCAGATGGAAGGGGTAGAGGAAATTTCACAGGATTTGTATCAGTACCACACAGGCCATACAGTGGGGCAAAAAAGTATTTAGTCAGCCACCAATTGTGCAAGTTCTCCCGCTTAAAAAGATGAGAGAGGCCTGTAATTTTCATCATAGGTACACTTCAACTATGACAGACAAAACGAGGAAAAAAAATCCAGAAAATCACATTGTAGGATTTTTAATGAATTTATTTGCAAATTATGGTGGAAAATAAGTATTTGGTCAATAACAAAAGTTTCTCAATACTTTGTTATATACCCTTTGTTGGCAATGACAGAGGTCAAACGTTTTCTGTAAGTCTTCACAAGGTTTTCACACACTGTTGCTGGTATTTTGGCCCATTCCTCCATGCAGATCTCCTCTAGAGCAGTGCACAATTCCAATTACAGGCCTGCACAATTGGTGGCTGACTAAATACTTTTTTGCCCCACTGTAGATGGCTGTTTCCATGGTCTTAGATGGTTGTTTTCCATGCTTTTAGATGGTTGTTTCCATGGTCTTAGATGGTTGTTTTCCATGGTCTTAGATGGTTGTTTTCCATGGTCTTAGATGGTTGTTTCCATGGTCTTAGATGGTTGTTTCCATGGTCTTAGATGGTTGTTTTCCATGCTTTTAGATGGTTGTTTTCCATGGTCTTAGCTGGTTGTTTCCATGGTCTTAGATGGTTGTTTTCCATGGTCTTAGATGGTTGTTTTCCATGGTCTTAGATGGTTGTTTTCCATGGTCTTAGATGGTTGTTTTCCATGGTCTTAGATGGTTGTTTTCCATGGTCTTAGATGGTTGTTTTCCATGCTTTTAGATGGTTGTTTTCCATGGTCTTAGATGGTTGTTTTCCATGGTCTTAGATGGTTGTTTTCCATGGTCTTAGATGGTTGTTTTCCATGGTCTTAGATGGTTGTTTTCCATGGTCTTAGATGGTTGTTTTCCATGGTCTTAGATGGCTGTTTCCATGGTCTTAGATGGTTGTTTTCCATGGTCTTAGATGGTTGTTTTCCATGCTTTTAGATGGTTGTTTTCCATGGTCTTAGATGGTTGTTTTCCATGGTCTTAGATGGTTGTTTTCCATGGTCTTAGATGGTTGTTTTCCATGGTCTTAGATGGTTGTTTTCCATGGTCTTAAATTATTGTTTTCCATGGTCTTAAATGGTTGTGTGCATATATTTTCAGATCATTCAGAGAACTACTTACAAAAGTGATTTGACCATTATCACAGCCAATACACCTGTTTTGCATGTGCAACTTGTACTCCACCAATGCAAAGTGACTTTGAACTTGTTTCTTAACTTTCTAACTTATTTTACCCAAGAAGTTCAAAAGTTCTGATAATACCTGGCAGCAGCAGACAGACTGCACACCGTCAGAGAGATGGAGGGCAAGGTGTTTACTGCTACACCACAGCCCTTCGATATCAACCAGCCTCAGGCCACAACACAAACATACATACACACACGCTTGCACGTACGTGCACAGACACACACACACACGCACAAACACACACACTCACCCATACATGCAAGAGCACACACACACATACACACAGCATCCCCGTCTCTCTTTGATGTGTTCCCCACACTCCAAACACATTCCAAACATATTTGAACCCAGGAGACATTTATGGGAATGTTCAGGATGGTATTTGAGACTGAAGTTTGTTGCTTCTAACACATCTACGCAAGCACTGCAAGCAACTCAAACTTCAGATGCTTTCTGCTACTTTTCATAATGATTTTAAGATGTTGTGCTTGATCTTCCTTGGCAGAGAAATTGACGCACTAGTTCTGAATTAGCACAAACTATTCCTTAATTAATCAGTACCTTAGTATCCATGTCAGACATGATAGTGCCTTACCTACATGTACTGAACGCATGCATTAGCCCACTAAACTAAAGCCTAGGCGTTTGCTCAGATAGATCTCAGGGGAGAATCTCAACTGCATTTCCTTGATTCCTCTCTTGATTCCCATTGGATAAGAGGGGAGGGACCTCTGACCTCATCCAATGGATTTTAAGGAGGCGAGGAGAGAGGAAGCAAGGAATCAAGAAAATGCAATTGAGGTTCCGATAAGGTTACTCATCACACTAGTTTTTCCAGTAGTTTTTCCAGTAGTTTTTCCAGTAGTTTTTCCAGTAGTTTTCCAGACTTAATATCACATCCAGATGCTGTAGGAGACATGAGAGAGATGAGAGATTCATGGAGGTTAGGCCTTTTGAAGCTCTGTTCTTCTGCTCCTGTTTGGTTCCCTCTCTCCTCCAGGGTAATCCGTTTCTCCCAGGCCTCTGGACCAGGGACTACTCTCCCTGGCCTCAGCACTGATACCAGATGGCCCTAAGCCTGGTGTGGAGATGAAAACACACACTCGCACGCACACTTGAACACATGCACACACACGCAAGTGTATATACACACCCACACACATGAATAAAAGGAGATTGGGGAGAGAGTGGGAGTCGACAGTGTTTGTGTGTGTGTGAAGAGGGAGGCTTTGTAGGGCAATGGAAGGGGGGTGAATATGAGGAAGGGAGGAATAGAATGTGGAAGATCTCACTTGAATTGTGCTTTTGGAGAGAGTCAGCAGGAGAGGGGGAGGGTAAAATGTGTGTGTGTGTGTGTGGGGGGGGGGTGTGTGTGTGTGTGTGTCAATGGGGTGATAGAGGGAGGGGTGAGTGGATGATCTGACTTGAATTGTACATATGAATCTTTCATCCTGTTCTCTACACTCGTCTGATGCTCTCTGAGATCTGGTGGGGGAGAGGAGCATCTCACAGTCTGTTTTTAGTTTCTAGGACAGAGCGGGCGAGAACATACACACACATACACAAACACACAAAAAGATACACACACACACACTTACGTACACACACACACAAACACACTGCCCGGACCCCCAAGGGCCTGGATTTACTGTAGAGCATTTAATAAATGAATTGATGAGTAGCAGCTAATGATTGCAGTGGCGTGATGAGGGGCATATTATCCTGTTTACTGCATACAGTATGTTAATCATAGAGTATCCTGTTTACTGCATACAGTATGTTTATCGTAGAGTATCCTGTTTACTGCATACAGTATGTTTATCATAGAGAGAGAACGGGATGCAGTGAAAGAGAAATCAGGAACAGAACAATATTACTACTCATAGCAATAGAGACAGATGAAGAAAGAGACAGACAGAGAGAGAGAAAGAGACAGACAGAGAGAGAGAGAGAGAAAGAGAGGGAGACAGAGAGAGGAGAAAGAAGGAGAAAGAGAGAGAGGGAGGGAGCAAGCGAGAACGGGAGGGAGAGAAAGAGAGAGAGAGAAAGAAAAAGAGAAAGAGAAGGAGAGGGAGGCAGAGAGAGATGGATAGAGAGGGAGAGAGCGAGAGAGCAAGAAAGCGAGAAAGAGAGGGAGAAAGGGAGGGAGAGGGAGAAAGTGGGACAGAGAGAGAGAAAGAAAGAAAGAGAGGGAAAGGGAGATAGAGGGAGAGAGAAAAAGGCAGAGAGAGGCGGGATAGAGAGTGAGTGAGGGAGGGAGAGAGAAAAAGAGAGAAAGAGGGGGGGGGGAGATGGATGGAGAGAGAAAAAGAGAGAGAGAGGTGGGGTGGAGAGAGGGAGAGAGAGATAAGGTAGGGAGAGAGAGAGAAAGGGATAGAGAGAGAGAGAGAGAGAGAGAGAGAGAGAGAGAGAGAGAGAGAGAGAGAGAGAGAGAGAGAGAGAGAGAGAGAGAGAGAGAGAGAGAGAGAGAGAGAAAGGGAGAGAGAAAGGGAGAGAGAAAGGGAGAGAGAGAGAAAAATACAGAGAAAGAGACACAGAGAGAGAAAGAGACAGAGGAAGAGAGACTGATCCTCCTATCTGTAATAGAGTTGACATCTTTGTAGGAGACAGAGAGACTGATCCTCCTATCTGTAATAGAGGTGCCATCTTTGTAGGAGACAGAGAGACTGATCCTCCTATCTGTAATAGAGTTGCCATCTTTGTAGGAGACAGAGAGACTGATCCTCCTATCTGTAATAGAGTTGCCATCTTTGTAGGAGACAGAGAGACTGATCCTCCTATCTGTAATAGAGTTGCCATCTTTGTAGGAGACAGAGAGACTGATCCTCCTATATGTAATAGAGTTGCCATCTTTGTAGGAGACAGAGAGACTGATCCTCCTATCTGTAATAGAGTTGCCATCTTTGTAGGAGACAGAGAGACTGATCATCCTATCTGTAATAGAGTTGAAGACTTGATGTTTTATTTTATTTATTTAACCTTTATTTAACTAGGCAAGTCAGTTAAGAACAAATTCTTATTTACAATGACGGCCTACACCGGCCAAACCCGGACGACGCTGGGTCAATTGTGCACCGCCCTATGGGACTCCCAATCATGGCCGGTTGTGATACAGCCTGGATTCAAACCAGGGTGTCTGTAGTGACGCCTCTAGCACGGACATGCAGTGCCTTAGACCGCTGCGCCACTCGGGAGCCCAAGTGAGAGACTTGCCTCCAGTAGCTCTCTACTCTGGTCTGATCACATAGACCCTCAGTGTGATTTACATTACTGATGCAAAACACTGCCACAACCAGTATGTGTGTGTGTCAATGCTTCTCTCCATAGAGTCTGATTTATGAATTCAGTGAAATCAGCATGGGCGCTGATAGCAGCATAGGAGTGAGATGACGGAAGATATCACACAAGTGTGTGTGTGTGTGTGTGTGTGTGTGTGTGTGTGTGTGTGTGTGTGTGTGTGTGTGTGTGTGTGTGTGTGTGTGTGTGTGTGTGTGTGTGTGTGTGTGTGTGTGTGTGTGTGTGTGTGTGTGTGTGTATGTGTGTGTGTGAGCTTGTTCGCACTTCAAACTTTAATGTGCCAGCCTATCTCTTTCTGTGGGTCTGATAACACGGATCCCTGAAGTCATCAGAAAAACACAAAGCACAGCGTTGCAGCATGCTTCCTCTTTCATGTCCCCCTATTCCAACCCCCATCTCCTACAACACACACACACACACACACACACACACGCACGCACCAACTCCCACCGCCCCTCTTCGCCAGAGACAAATACCCTTCGATCCCCAACACACCAAACACACACTCGTGTCTTCCACCCCCGCACATGACAAAGGCTATAAGCTGAAATGTTGGGTGTATCCACTGAATAAATTTGAAAGTAAATTAATGTATGTGTGCCAAGTCCTCTGCATTGTGTGTGTGTGTGTAGTCTATGTATATATATATGTGTGTGTGTGTGTATAGTCTATGTATAAATGTGTGTGTATAGTGTGTATAGTGTGTATAGTGTGTGTGTGTGTGTGTGTGTGTGTGAGTGCGTGTGTGGGTGTGTGCGTGCGTGCATGTGTGTGTGTGTGTGTGTGTATAGCAAGGCAGGCTGTGGTAGGCAGGCAGCCCTCTAGCCTATAACCCTGTGACAGTATAAAGCTTTACAGAGAGCAGTCTTGCTCTATTGCTGCTGCGATAGAGCAAACAAATACACTGGGTCTCTGTACCCTTCAGTTTCCCACTCTCCCTTCCTTCCTTCCTTCCTCCCCTCTCTCTTCTCTTCTTTCCCACTGCATGTCTCCTTTCCTTACCTCCGCTCATTTAGTTTCTCTCCACTCCTTCTTCTCCTAGTTTACTTTCCTTCCCTCCTCATCTAGTTTCTCTCCTCTCCTTCCTTCTACTAGTCTCCTTTCCTTCCCTCCTCTCATCTAGTTTATCTCCTCTCCTTCCTTCTAGTCTCCTTTCCTTCCCTCCTCTCATCTAGTTTCTCTCCTCTCCATTCTCCTCCTAGTTTCCTTTCCTTCCCTCCTCTCAACTAGTTTCTCTCCTCTCCTTCTTCTCCTAATCTCCTTTCCTTCCCTCTGCTTATCTAGTTTATCTTCTCTCCTTCCTTTTTCTAGTCTCCTTTCCTTCCCTCCTCTCATCTAGTTTCTCTCCTCTCCTTCCGTCTCCTAGTCTCCTTTCCTTCCCTCCTCTCATATAGTTTCTCTCCTCTCCTTCCTTCTCCTAGTCTCCTTTCATTCTTTCCTTTTTTCTTGTCCTCTGCTTCTTATAATATACAGTACAGACTACAGTATGTATGGCTGGGACTCTAAACATACTGTCCTTCCTGTTGTCCCTCCAGAGGACAGGAAGCTGTTTGTGGGGATGCTGAATAAGCAGCAGACTGAGGAGGACGTGTATCGCCTCTTTGAGCCCTACGGTGCCATCGAGGAGTGCACCGTGCTAAGAGGTCCTGACGGAAACAGCAAAGGTATAGGAACCGTTCTTTCTTATAATCTTTCTATTACTTCATCAGTTGTAGTGGATACTGTAGTTTCCATGGCATTAGCTAGGGTTGTTGGTTTGAATACTGTAGTTTCCATGGCATTAACTAGGGTTGTTGGGTTGAATACTGTAGTTTCCATGGCATTAGCTAGGGTTGTTGGGTTGAATAGTGTAGTTTCCATGGCATTAGCTAGGGTTGTTGGGTTGAATAGTGTAGTTTCCATGGCATTAGCTAGGGTTGTTGGGTTGAATACTGTAGTTCCATGGCATTAGCTAGGGTTGTTGGGTTGAATACTCTAGTTTCCGTGGCATTAGCTAGGGTTGTTGGGTTGAATACTCTAGTTTCCATGGCATTAGCTAGAGTTGTTGGATTGAATACTCTAGATTCCGTGGCATTAGCTAGGGTTGTTGGGTTGAATACTCTAGTTTTCATGGCATTAGCTAGGGTTGTTGGGTTGAATACTCTAGATTCCATGGCATTAGCTAGAGTTGTTGGGTTGAAGACTCTAGTTTCCATGGCATTAGCTCGGGTTGTTGGGTTGAATACTCTAGTTTCCATGGCATTAGCTAGGATTGTTGGGTTGAATACTCTAGTTTCCGTGGCATTAGCTCGGGTTGTTGGGTTGAATACTCTAGTTTCCATGGCATTAGCTAGGGTTGTTGGGTTGAATACTCTAGTTTCCATGGCATTAGCTAGGGTTGTTGGGTTGAATACTCTAGTTTCCATGGCATTAGCTAGGGTTGTTGGGTTGAATTGTCTAGTTTCCATGGCATTAGCTAGGGTTGTTGGGTTGAATTGTCTAGTTTCCATTGCATTAGCTAGGGTTGTTGGGTTGAATACTTTACTTTCCATGGCATTAGCTAGGGTTGTTGGGTTGAATACTCTAGTTTCCATGGCATTAGCTAGGGTTGTTGGGTTGAATACTCTAGTTTCCATTGCATTAGCTAGGGTTGTTGGGTTGAATACTTTACTTTCCATGGCATTAGCTAGGGTTGTTGGGTTGAATATTCTAATTTAAATGGCATTAGCTAGGGTTGTTGGGTTGAATACTTTTCTTTCCTTGGCATTAGCTAGGGTTGTTTGGTTGAATACTTTACTTTCCATGGCATTAGCTAGGGTTGTTGGGTTGAATATTCTAATTTAAATGGCATTAGCTAGGGTTGTTGGGTTGAATACTCTAGTTTCCATGGCATTAGCTAGAGTTGTTGGGTTGAATACTTTACTTTCCATGGCATTAGCTAGGGTTGTTCGGTTGAATATTCTAATTTAAATGGCATTAGCTAGGGTTGTTGGGTTGAATAGTCTAGTTTCTATGGCATTAGCTAGGGTTGTTGGGTTGAATAGTCTAGTTTCCATGGCATTAGCTAGGGTTGTTGGGTTGAATACTCTAGTTTCCATGGCATTAGCTAGGGTTGTTGGGTTGAATACTCTAGTTTCCATGGCATTAGCTAGGGTTGTTGGGTTGAATACTCTAGTTTCCATGGCATTAGCTAGGGTTGTTGGGTTGAATACTTTACTTTCCATGGCATTAGCTAGGGTTGTTTGGTTGAATACTTTACTTTCCATGGCATTAGCTAGGGTTGTTGGGTTGAATATTCTAATTTAAATGGCATTAGCTAGGGTTGTTGGGTTGAATACTCTAGTTACCATGGCATTAGCTAGAGTTGTTGGGTTGAATACTTTACTTTCCATGGCATTAGCTAGGGTTGTTCGGTTGAATATTCTAATTTAAATGGCATTAGCTAGGGTTGTTGGGTTGAATAGTCTAGTTTCCATGGCATTAGCTAGGGTTGTTGGGTTGAATAGTCTAGTTTCCATGGCATTAGCTAGGGTTGTTGGGTTGAATACTCTAGTTTCCATGGCATTAGCTAGGGTTGTTGGGTTGAACAGTCTAGTTTCCATGGCATTAGCTAGGGTTGTGTGGTTGAATACTCTAGTTTCCATGGCATTAGCTAGGGTTGTTGGGTTGAAAACTCTAGTTTCCATGGCATTAGCTAGGGTTGTTGGGTTGAATACTTTACTTTCCATGATATTAGCCAGGGTTGTTGGGTTGAATACTCTAGTTTCCATGGCATTAGCTAGGGTTGTTGGGTTGAATACTCTAGTTTCCATGGCATTAGCTAGGGTTGTTGAGTTGAATTGTCTAGCTTCCATGGCATTACCTAGGGTTGTTGGGTTGAATTGTCTAGTTTCCATGGCATTAGCTAGGGTTGTTCAGTTGAATATTCTAATTTAAATGACATTAGCTAGGGTTGTTGGGTTGAATACTTTACTTTTCATGATATTAGCCAGGGTTGTTGGGTTGAATACTCTAGTTTCCATGGCATTAGCTAGGGTTGTTGGGTTGAATACTCTATTTTCCATTGCATTAGCCATGGTTGTTGGGTTGAATACTTTACTTTCCATGGCATTAGCTAGGGTTGTTGTGTTGAATACTCTAGTTTCCATGGCATTAGCTAGGGTTGTTGGGTTGAATACTTTACTTTCCATGGCATTAGCTAGGGTTGTTGGGTTGAATACTCTAGTTTCCATGGCATTAGCTAGGGTTGTTGGGTTGAATAGTCTAGTTTCCATGGCATTAGCTAGGGTTGTTGGGTTGAATACTCTAGTTTCCATGGCATTAGCTCGGGTTGTTGGGTTGAATACTCTAGTTTCCATGGCATTAGCTCGGGTTGTTGGGTTGAATACTCTAATTTCCATGGCATTAGCTAGGGTTGTTGGGTTGAATACTCTAGATTCCATGGCATTAGCTAGGGTTGTTGGGTTGAAAACTCTAGTTTCCATGGCATTAGCTAGGGTTGTTGGGTTGAATACTTTACTTTCCATGGCATTAGCTAGGGTTGTTTGGTTGAATACTTTACTTTCCATGGCATTAGCTAGGGTTGTTGGGTTGAATATTCTAATTTAAATGGCATTAGCTAGGGTTGTTGGGTTGAATACTCTAGTTACCATGGCATTAGCTAGAGTTGTTGGGTTGAATACTTTACTTTCCATGGCATTAGCTAGGGTTGTTCGGTTGAATATTCTAATTTAAATGGCATTAGCTAGGGTTGTTGGGTTGAATAGTCTAGTTTCTATGGCATTAGCTAGGGTTGTTGGGTTGAATAGTCTAGTTTCCATGGCATTAGCTAGGGTTGTTGGGTTGAATACTCTAGTTTCCATGGCATTAGCTAGGGTTGTTGGGTTGAATAGTCTAGTTTCCATGGCATTAGCTAGGGTTGTTGGGTTGAATACTCTAGTTTCCATGGCATTAGCTCGGGTTGTTGGGTTGAATACTCTAGTTTCCATGGCATTAGCTAGGGTTGTTGGGTTGAATACTCTAGTTTCCATGGCATTAGCTAGGGTTGTTGGGTTGAAAACTCTAGTTTCCATGGCATTAGCTAGGGTTGTTGGGTTGAATACTTTACTTTCCATGATATTAGCCAGGGTTGTTGGGTTGAATACTCTAGTTTCCATGGCATTAGCTAGGGTTGTTGGGTTGAATACTCTAGTTTCCATGGCATTAGCTAGGGTTGTTGAGTTGAATTGTCTAGCTTCCATGGCATTAGCTAGGGTTGTTGGGTTGAATTGTCTAGTTTCCATGGCATTAGCTAGGGTTGTTCAGTTGAATATTCTAATTTAAATGACATTAGCTAGGGTTGTTGGGTTGAATACTTTACTTTTCATGATATTAGCCAGGGTTGTTGGGTTGAATACTCTAGTTTCCATGGCATTAGCTAGGGTTGTTGGGTTGAATACTCTATTTTCCATTGCATTAGCCATGGTTGTTGGGTTGAATACTTTACTTTCCATGGCATTAGCTAGGGTTGTTGTGTTGAATACTCTAGTTTCCATGGCATTAGCTAGGGTTGTTGGGTTGAATACTTTACTTTCCATGGCATTAGCTAGGGTTGTTGGGTTGAATACTCTAGTTTCCATGGCATTAGCTAGGGTTGTTGGGTTGAATAGTCTAGTTTCCATGACATTAGCTAGGGTTGTTGGGTTGAATACTCTAGTTTCCATGGCATTAGCTCGGGTTGTTGGGTTGAATACTCTAGTTTCCATGGCATTAGCTCGGGTTGTTGGGTTGAATTGTCTAGTTTCCATGGCATTAGCTAGGGTTGTTGGGTTGAATACTCTAGTTTCCATGGCATTAGCTAGGGTTGTTGGGTTGAAAACTCTAGTTT